>NC_083632.1:18680031-18980031 GCF_963584025.1 Labrus mixtus
TTTTTTTATACATCAAGTGTGTGGGTGTAAGTCAAGAGGGCCAGCCTCTGCCGGCGCTGAGCAGCAGAAACCCCACTCCTGTGCCCAATTCAGCAGAAGAAAACACAATGAAAACATTCAGCTGTGCTCCTCCAGATTGTTTTTGGCTACAGAAGGCCTGTCGAAGGAAACACAAGCCCACCTCTCTACCACTTTGTGTCTGCTGAAATGTATGGATTTATTTCCATGTCTGCGGCGAAAGGTTGCGCCGCATGCCAAATATTTATTTAATTAAAACTCCACCTTTTAAAGGATGCAATGGCGACAGTTTGTGCACCCACATCATGACATGGAAATAGAACCAACTGCTAACTTACATTATTGATACAGTATTGTTTTAAGAGGCTTTTGGCCGTCGTTAACAATGGTGACGAAGGTGGAAAATGTACCAAGGACTGTGTTTTTCAGTCTGCTAGGCCTTGTCCTGGGCCGCGTTGTGGTCGGACCTCAGTCCATAGAAAGTGATGATTAGTTTGTCTTAGCTGACCGCTGACCAGAGGAATCTGCAGGAGTTCCAGTAAGTGGGGCTTCAGACTCTGAGGAGAAGATTAGGCTTTCATTTCACAGAGAACCACCTGTCTGTCTGCTTCCATTCGATCTCTCGCTCTCCCTCTCTCTACCTGTCTCACAGTCGGGGATCTCGCCGGCCAACAAGTTTGTGTTTGGGCGTGTGCGTTTGTGTGTGTGTGTTTTCATTTATTGATGCCCAAAGCATGAGGCAATGAGAAAAATAACACTTTCCTTGCTGATGGATTCATTTGACTTACCCCCAAATTCCACAGTCTGTGCGCGCCGCGGTCCGACATTACCGCAACTTTGCTCCGTCGGACGGCTGGTGCGCCCTGCCCCACTAGATCCGTTTCTGGATTGTGAGCGCAGCCATGAACAAACATTACACACATCACAGGAGAACTACAGAGAAAAACGTGCAAACAGCATGTTGCTTTGTCTTTCTGAGGATGATTTATTGTTTGTTTTGTGCCTGCGTGATGTTGATAGAGAGATGGCAAATATGATTGTGAGTCCATATATTGCGTTTTATTTTGAGACTGAACGGACGCTCTAAGTGTTTCCTTGTCTGACCGGGTCGTTCTGTCCAGCTTGATTCGTGCCTGCAGCATTACTCCGTAGAAAATAGCATAATTTGAAACAGAGCGTAGCGGCGCTGCTGGTTAGCTTCGGAGACGGACCATGGCGCCCACAATCCTTGACTAGAGTGACAGCGAACGGCGGCGCTGACGGACTGCGGTGCGCTCGGAGTATGTGTCACTTGGGGGTGACAGACTAAAATTCAAATAAACACCCATCATTAGATCATCTTTGAGGACAGCTGCTCAGCATCTTTGACTCTGTTTTTCCCTATCAGCATTTTTGGTTTGCCACCATTCACCAACAGTCACTCAGGCATTTGTTGCACAGCAGAACATACACGTTTCACAGTCCTTTATTTGTTTCAAAAACACACATAGACAAGACTTGTAGCTCTTTTTCTGTCTCTGTCCAGATATAGAATGCACTTAAAGATTTTATGTAACTAACAGGCACTCTATTGCAGTCTATATCAGTCACTAATAATAAATGCTGAAGTTATGCTACTTTGGTTCTCTTCTTCTTGATTTTGCACATTGAACTCCATCAGGCTTACGAGGCAGATTCCTAATGATCAGTGTGCACCTCGCACTACAGAGATGATCGTGCCCTCTCCAGTCAAAGCCTGTGTTTCCACCGCACGTGCCAGATCCACCTCTCCGCTCCACCACACATCAAACTGAACGGAGCGGATCGACCCAGACAGGAAGTCAGACAAGGGAATGCAGAGAGCATCTGGTTAATTTCATGATGAAAACTCCATGTCCTGACTCCCAATCGTGTATCCCATCACTTCAATAACATTAAGTAAAAACAGGTACCAAATGAACATGGGATCTTGTAGTTTGCAGATGTCAGCTATGTAAAGTGCAGGGCCGGCCGTCAGTAACAACCTAATGCCATTCACACACATTTGTACCCCATGGCTGTGCCTGCTGCAGGAGCAATTGGGGTTCAGTGTCTTGCCCAAGAACACTCCAAAGTGTAGATAGTAGGAGTCAGAGACCCAGCCTACCGATTGGAAGACAACCTGCTCTGAGCCTCTCCTGCCTTTTTGTGATGCATCTAATATTGGTTTGTGTTTCTTTCAATGGCCATATTAGGACCTTGGTGATAAGTGTAGGATTAGTCCAACAACACTTCAGACCAATCCAGACTAATCCGGTTTGTAGCCACATTACCTGTACCTGTCTGTCTGCCTGTTTCCATCTAAGTGTCTGACTGCACCTCCTCACCACCGACTGCTATTCAGGATTAATGAGAGCCAATGAAAGCAGCCCACCTCCTCCTCCCTCCAGCGCCCTTTCCCTCCTGTTCGTCCCTACCCAGCCAAAGCAAAGGCCTGGTCGTAGACCTCATTATTAAAAGCAGTGGCCACGACTCAGGCCCCGTCTGAACAAACACGCGGCGACGGAGTGGGGAGGGAAAGGGAAACCGGCCCGAGGGGGGGATGAGGTTTCAATAAACGTCAGCCAGCGTCGTCTCTGTTTGGACTGCAAATTATTGCTGGCTGATGCTCTATTATTTTACAACCAAAGATCGGTGTCGAGAGAAAGGTAGAAGAGGAGGAAAAAGAAAGACTTGCAAACGAGGGGAGGAGGGAGAAAAAAGAAACCCTGGAAGGGCGCCTAGGGGGAAAAAAGGGTTAGTGAATACTATAATAATCTTTAAAAATATTACTGGAGCGGCCGCAGCTCAAGCTAAGAATAGGCTGGAGAGAGAGAGCAAAGTCCTTGGATGCAGATAGGAGAAGTGGAGAGAGACAAGGAGCAGGCAAAGAGGTAAGGGAAAGTAAGCGAGGGAAGAGGAGAAAACAGGAAAGTCACGAGTCAGGATAATAAAATCATCACCCTCATCAAACATAACTTCCAACCACCTCATGACCAAAGTGGAAAAAAAAACTTTGAATCCAAATGTGAAATAACCCAAACAAGTGAGCAAAAAAAAAACAAAGCAAGTCATCATTATAAATTCCCCAGTATAGGGCTATATACACATCCGTCCTGCACAGGTGCTGCAGCAAACATGGAGCTAATTCATCCGACATGCAACTCAAGCTGTGGTCGCTGCTGCTCGAGGTGGAAACAGCATCACTCCACAGACACCATGTGACAGGTTTAATCTGGGAAACAGCTGACGGACATCTAAAGTTGCTGACAATTCAGAAGAGAAGACACTGGAAAAGTGCAGGAAAAGGAGGCTCCAACAGTTGACGGTCTATATAAATATCTGTGGGCTTGACTGTTGTTGGCACTTAGAACTATAAGAACTATTATGAGCAGATCACACGTTGGAGTGCTCATGATGGACAGCTTGGTGTCGGTCTCAGCAGGAGGTTTTGGCTGTGTGTGGCTCGAGCAGGACTCTGTGTAGCAGGATTCTTTAAGCGTGGTTGGGGAATACTTTGAGCTGCTTGTTCTTGGTCACATTGTCACATTGAGATGGCCAACTCAGCACACCATACACTAACCGATTCATTCACCGACAACCAGAGTCTCCACTATCAAGACGTTTAATATCGCGCAGTGAAACGAGACTTAAGAGTTAAGAAACAGGATGGTCAAGCTAAATGTTGCTAGCTGCTATCTGGTACATCCATTACGTAAAACATTTTGGTCCAACTCCTTTCCTTGTCAATTCGATTGTGGTACGTTTTACAAGACACGTTGTAAAAACACTCGTGTTGTTACACAACAAGATTTCTGATTGAACTTATTGAACATGTTTAAAGTTTAATTTATGATTTCAAATCGGTGCGACCCGAGTGTAAAAATCACTCTTAACACACCTCACACCACAAGAGAATCTGGCAAGATAATCATTTTCTGACTTTGGACTTTTGGTAAAATTAGATTATCTTGTAGTGTGTACCCAGTTAAGAGGTAGAATTGAGCTTTTGCTTATATTCTGACATCACAAGATCAACCTGGTGCTAAAAAGGAACATAAAGTTGACAGGAGATGAGGGAAACAAAAGCGTTCCATCTCTCAGCCCTCTGTCCAATGGATAACTCAGTTTAAAGGCATCAGCAAATGCTAAAATCTTGTTTTTGAAATATAAAAGAAATCCAGTGTAGATTAAAAACTTCAATGACGTTTTTTTTTACACATTAACCAAGCTAGCAACTTACAAGAAGTCAAGTCATAATGAGCATTTTAGCATGTTGACATTAGTAAAAAGCCCAAAGTGCTGCTGCGTTTAAAGCAACTTGTACAAACTTTCTTAGTGTTTTGACTTGGGCTTTAAAAGCAGCATGTTTTTTTTATAGTTGCTTATTTTGCCCTGCACATGGGTGTGTAGTATTCTCTGAAGAAATATCGCGCCCTAAAATATTATTCAAAATATAATTACAGGCTCTTTTTGTCTGCGTTTTAAAATATTTTTCTGAATGTGTCCCAGTGGCAGCTGTGACTGGTATTGAACGTGACAGTAAAGAAAAGTCTGTGTTTTTGCTTCTGGTATGAATTTCTTTGGTAGGTTAAAGCTGCATTAGTACTATATTGAGACTGTGGCATTACTAGTTAAAATCTGCTCTCAACACTTTGAGGTGTATGTCATAGTTCGAGGCCAGCAAATGGGCCTAAATTATGGAGATGATATCCATTCTCTCACTCGCTGTCCCTACCATTGTCTGTCCTTTCTGGAATAAGACAGAGCCATTATTAAACTTCTTGCTACTGAAATGTAATGGGGCGGCTGTGGTTCAGTGGTAGAGGTGTTCATCTATCAGCCAGAAGGTCGAGGGGTTCGTTTCCCGGGTCCTGTAGCAGTCTAATCGGTACTTGGGAAAGATTCTTAACCTAAAGTTGGTCCCGCTGCTTTGAGGGCGGCGTATGATATCAATATGTATGAATACAATAGTTACTGATGGACACTTTACAGAGCAGCCTCTACCATCAGAGTGTGAATGTGTAGGTGTGACATGCATTGTAAAAGCGCTTTGAGTCCAGACTAGAGCCTGATAACCTTGTGGCAATACTGAGGTCCATATGCTTTTTAGGGATGTAAACACTGACAGTCCCCAAGTGCTCACATCTCCAATTTTTTTCTCCAAAAAATTTAAAAAAAAATGGTACCACTAGCTGCACTAAGTAACATTTTTGCTTTAGAAATGTTGTTGTAACATTTTTGCAATACATCATTACATTACATTGCTAGCCTGAGTTAAAGTCTTGTTTTCTTAGCAGCTTTCTTAGTGCTTTGTTAGCTTTTAGACCTCAACATGGCAAAACATCTGGCTGTTGTGCCACACTTAGTCAAAATCTGTTTTTCCCTCCTGTGGGTCAGTCTCTTATCTCGTTAATTTTGGGACTTTGATTTGAAAAAAAAAAAAGCACAGATGCAAACTACAAATGAGAAAAACACCATCTTATTACCAACTATTAACAGATTAGCATCGCACTTTAGCCTACAGAGAGGCAGTGTCTTGTCACAACTGAGCAGCTTTGATGAACTCCTTACATTCCTTTTGACACATAGTTGCAACACGTTTGTGGCTCCCTTTCAGGCTGCTGTGGTCGATATTATTGGGGAGTCGCTGACATTGAACAGGCTGTACTCTGCTTGTTACTGTGAGTCTGTCTGGATGTTCTGAAACTCGTTTGATTCTTGCGTTACAGAAGGCTGTGTTGAAGACTTGGAAAACTGTCACACTGCTTAGTGTTACCACAGCATTCAAGTCTTAGTTTGTGTGTCTGTGTTGTGGTTGCTAAGATTTTAATTCATTCTTGCATGTGTGCCTCACGTCCCCAATTTCATAACAGCAGGCTCCCCCCTAAAATAGGTTTTAAAAAGTCATGTGGCTGACAGGGGAAAGCAGTTTTCTTACCTCAATAAAATTATCTTGGATTTTAGTGTTTGTCTAACACTCTTGTACCCGTTTAATAATCCAGCACACTCCTCCACTCTGAGTTGAGGTGAAAAAAAAAAAAAAAAAAAAAAGGTGTAACTTATAATGGGCCTGGCCTCGCTGGCAAGTCCTGCAGCTGAATTAAAATGCAACATTATACGGCCTGGTCCAAGGTTAGTCCGTGTTAGCCGGGGCGCTGTTACAGGCACTTTTCGAGCCTCTCAATTGAGGTAATAAATTGAGTCTGATGGCTAATTTTAGGTGAAACCCAATACCATGTGGCTAAAACTACGAGCCAGAGGGGACCATTTAATCAAAATATGTCTGGCACTGCCGCCGATACAGAAACAAGCTGCGGGAAAAACACAAAACAAGATTTACGAGTAAATATATAACTATTAAAGAAATTGGTTTTAAAGGATACCGTAGCTTCTGTCAGTCAAGGGGGAAAGAGTGAACGAACTGTGGGAGGTAATCATTTGACATATAAAATCTCTAGATTTCCACTGTGTTTATAAAACAGTAAAAATTTCTGTTAAAACAGCAATGAAATCCACAGAACAACATTTTTTTATATGTCTACACTTCTATATGTTCATGAAAAAGTCATACTATGAGTAATATAATCTACAAGTGTTCCTTCTTGGAGATTTTAAAGCCCATTAATCAAAGTAAATCCAAGGGTATTTTAGTGACATTTAATTCGTTTTAGCACCACAAGATAAATTCTAAAGTGAGACAGAAAGAAAGAAAACATCATTTCAAATGTTTTTCAAAATTAGAGAGCGTTTGCAGCAGCAGGAGGCCGCCATCACAAAAAGAGCAGCACCCAGCATCTTTTTTTCCCGAGCTCTCCGCCCTTTTTCTCTGTGGCCGCTCCGAGCGCTCAAGATGAAAATCTTTCAACGTCACCGGCGATCTTTTCCAAATGTATGATATTTGAGTGTCAGGTGTCGTTTCATGTACATTTAGTTTCCAATGTTACCAGAAAGCTCTTAGCAGAGCTAATCCCAGCTACGGTTAGCCTAGCCGCCGTAGCCAGTCAGAGTAATCGATAGCAGAAAGCGTGATCCCACTTGAACGCATCATATTAACCTCCGCCTTGAGGAGATAGGCTACTTTTGATCAACACAGCATGAACCTTTTTACTGGCATATTTATGACTGGTGTAGATGTTGGACTGCATATTGATTAAACATTACATAGCTTCACCTTACGTTCTATTGACCGCTATCACAAAATGTACATGAAGCAACTTTATGGGGGTGGTGGAAGATAGGTGATTCTGGAATAAAATATGAGTGGTACAAGGTGCTGGCCCCCTGCTGGCAGGCCACTGGAACTTCCATGTTTGTGGACATGTGACAGGTGCTGCTTTTCGATCTCTGCGCTACTGTGATATTCCCTGTATGTTTTGCCGTCTAAGGATCGTGTCTTGTGCTGTATTCATTGTGCTGCTCGGGTGGTCCAAGTGTCCGAGTTGGGAAGTCGTTCTACCGACATGTAATTTCATTTCGGAAAGTCAGAATGTTGTGACAACAGAACAAAAAAAGTGTTGATGCTACGACGAAGATCAGTGGAATGTAACTGTAAAAAGTTATATTAGAGCAAAAAGGCGATGTGCAATTTGTGAATTCATAAAAAGTATGTTAACATTAATAAAACATATTTTTCCCCATTTGATGACGATTCCGGCCTCAAGTCGGGAAGTCGGCCTCCTAATTCTTTTTGAGTTTCCGGGTTGTTGTTCCGACTTGAGCAGGTGTTCATGAGCATTTTTAAAACTGGGAAACTCGTTTTTTTCCAATGTGTCCGACACCACATGAATGCACCATTGTACCCACATCCTCTTTGCTTTGTGTCTGATCGGGAAATACACTGATCCTCCCATTGTCAGCAGACAGCTGTTGTCATAGAGACAGGACGGCCGTGCAGCGCTTTTCTCCTCAGCGCACAAACGCTGCTGACACGGGGCCTTATTCTTGCTTTGGAATCAAAAATGTGCTTTTAAACATGGAATATGATCCCGTTCACTCACTGAAACACTCTGAGTTTACTCGCGAGTATCTCTTTATTAGCAGGGGAAGGGGAAAAGATCTCCAAGAGGCGTCCGGTTTGCAGCCTTCACAGCCTGCCAAGAGCCACATCTCGGGGCCGCAATCAGTGACACTCACAATAAACGAGTTGATATTGAATCATTAAGCGAGGAATGCACGGCGGACGTCTCTAATCTGCTCCCGTGGCTGCTGAGAAGTTGCACGGCACGCAGAACCCTGAGCCGTGAACTCTCCGTGTCAGCTTCATCGGTGAGTCTGCTGGGTTTCGGTGGCAGACCCCGAAGAGGGTAACGTTGCATAGCAGGAGGCCTCGGCATGCCATTGCAATTAATGTATTGTCTTACTTAATAAGATGGAAATGTTGGAATGATTAGTGAAGACTGTGGTGTGGACTCTGGGGTCGCTGGAAGGATTAGTTTCCAAAGTTCTGAGGAGCTCACTTACACCTACTGCTGAGCTGGACTGAAAGCGTAAAAATAATATATTCTGCTGTATGTACAGTATTGTTGTTGGAACTCAAAAATGGTTTAGGTTTAAATGTCAATTTACTGGAACTGTGCAAGAAATACCTTCCTAGTAATTTTTTTCCGATGTGACTCTCTTTTTTATTTATTCTGAAAGCTGAAATTCTCTTCAGATTGATGTGAATAATCAAATCAGATCAAATCCAGTGATTGCTGAAAAACTTAAACAACACATTTGATTCAAAAAAAAAAAAAATATATATATATATGTATATATACCTGCTACCATCATCGATTACAGTCCTTAGACTCTGAGGCTATATTTCTTAAATTTTTAGTTATCGAAAAAAATTCACCATCTTGACAAAATGATGAATAAATCATAATACTTTGTCCATCTGGTGCTGTGTTGCAGCTGTTAAAGGAAACATCTAAGGTAAATATATTTCAGATGACAACTGGTTCAATTCTATCATCATTGCAGATAAGTGCCTGCACAAGCAAAATCACTTTTCAATACCACAACTATAGCATTGTCCTTGTAGAAATATAAAGCTGGATGGATGTGCTTTGTGATGGAATAAACCAATAGGAAGGATCAATGGATATAACTTTGACACTATGAACAATTTAACAACAATCTGAGTCTGTGATGGTAAAACTTATTACACATCAAGTTACAGGCTTTTATTGTACAAACTTTTTGAAGCACCGTTTCTTTCTTTTAACAGAAGCCGCCCATATAAGGGATTACATTTAAACGTGACCAATTACAGCTTGCTAAGTGGGTAATAAATTACAAGTCTGCCGTGCTGAGATATACAGCAGTAAAGATTTGACATATTGGCTGGCAAAGCCATTAAATCTTTAACCCTAATTACACAAGGGAAGCGTAAATGAAAAGGCTGGAGCTTGTTAATATAGCTTTGAGTTCATTCTGATCTGAAATCAGGAACAGAGGAGGATCATTTAGCACGGATACGTGTGGACATGTGCATTGAACATATAGCACTAAAGTGAATGCTGCACTTTTGGAACTCAGTGGCTGAAACCACATGCATACTGCCGTGTCATGCTACATGGAAATATAGTATGACAGTAATTATATTTTGCATACCTTCATGGAATAATCAATTATCACCCAGTTCTTATTTTGGGTAAATACAACCGCAGCAAACCAAACAAGAAGAGGCGATGTGATGATGTAGAACAAATATTTCTCCGGTGAAGAAATTAGCCGCCATCAAGTGTTTGTAATTTGTTTTTTATTTTCTCCTTAAACATTTATAATTGCATCCAGAGGTGTGTGTGTGTGTGTGTGTGTGTGTGTGTGTGTGTGTGTGTGTGTGTGTTATGAACACAGCCTCAACTCCAGTTTAGTTGCAACAGAGGGGTCAAGTGTTTCGTCACTCATACCGTCATCAGTTAACAGGACTGCCACACACATTTAGCAACACACACGCCATGTGGATGTTTGTTTTTAGGAGCAGCTAGCAAGGAGAGTTTTTTGTACCTTGTTTCCGTTTTCTTATCACAGCACACTCAGCATACTTAGATAAATTGTTTTAGCATTTTAGCTAACAGGATGGATGATGTTCAATTCAATGAATTCCCTTGTTTTTTCTCATGTTGTTTCTTATCAGGGATTTATATTCAACCACTCCTGGTGTGAAGTATGACACCTACACCAGCTGCCAGTTAGCATAGCTAGCCTCATGAGTCTAAATTCAGGGAAAGCAGCTAGCCTGACTCTTTTTGATCACTCTAAAGGTCACCAACAGAATAAGAGCTAAGTAATACCCTTAAATGAACAATATGTAACTCTGACACCTAGCATTTATAATGTTTAAAACAGAGAGTACAAGGTTACGGCTCCTTGGCAATGATTAGATTGGTACAGAAAGCACCAAAACCAGGAACAGTTATTTACCCCTTTTTTAAAGTATTTTCTGTTGTTTGACATGCTATCAGTTGGGTTCAATCATCTGTTTAAAAGATATATTTCTTATTTACATTTTCTACAAAATTGTTGCAACTTCTTGAACTCAATGTGTGGCCAGCCCGACACACACAAGGTTTTAGAAGTGCTTTCTCTTACTTTCTCTTACATTATATTGGTATTTACCTGTTCTTAGTACCCGCCACCAACTCCTTATAGAGAAATCATGACCAAAGTTTTTTTGATATCTTTAACTGATCAGAATTGTTTTATACAAAATGTTCAGTTTGGACCTCAGACTGTACAAAACATGGGACAGAACAAGGAAACGGAACAAGACTAACATGTTTAAAGAGCACTTCACAGACTTTTTGACAAAAGTTTTTTACCAGGCAAACTTTCCCGACCCACTGAAAAAAGCTCTGTGACCCAATTTTGGGTCCCATCCCCCCAGTTGAGAACCACTTCTGTATTTGATTACTTTCATTACAACAGCTTGGTCAAACGTGTATCTTGATGTAACACAACAGATGGAATATGTATGTCTTAACAGCTTTAAATCTTAGGGTTTTTTTTTTAAAACAAAATTCTGGAACCAAATGTGACCAAACAGTTCCTGTTGAGTGTGAAGCGAAACCATCGGACTCTCACAAAAGCTGCATCCTCCGTCTTCATGATGAATAACGACAGAAGAAAAAAAATGGAGTCCTTTTGAAACAGTATGACAGCCAGCCTCCCGCTGTCTTGTATATTTAAATGTCAGGCTGATGTGCTGATCTTTATGGAAAACACAAAGATCAGCACATCTTTCTCGAGATTATTGGAGGGAGGCAAATCAAAGTGACACTAGTGACAGACACTCGAGCGAACCAATATACACTACAGAACCACAAGCTGGAGTCCCACAGCCTGCGGTGAGTTTATGGCTTCTTGTGACGTATTCCAGCCAGCGGCTCCTTAGTGTGTCTTCGCTCCTGATTGAGTTTTAATTGATTTCTCATAGGAGTGCGGTTCATTCTTGTCATTGAGATGGAGCCTTTGGGTTTTTAATTTGCAGATCTCTTGATTTATCCCCGGACTCTGTGATTATTACAATTATGTGGCTTTTGTAATTGGTGGATATCGAGTGGATGTTATTTTTTGGGAGGAAAACTTTGAAACAGTGAATGCTGCCAGCGACAATAAGGCTGTCCTGGGTGGAGTTTGTTACTTGTGGTTGAATCAGAGTGGGTGTCAATTTGTGTGTGTGTGTGTGTTTGTCATGTACAGTACGAGCATGTTTATGCATATTTCTGTATTCTGTACGTCCACACTATGAGTGGCGACCGCAGCGCCAAAGCTGCCTTGCTGTCTGCTTTGTGAGTGTAATGCATGTTTATGCTGAGAGTGAGACTGTCTGCGATGTGAAGCACCTGCCCTCTCCGCCCTGGACCCGCTGCTGTGTGGCAACTGCTAAACTGGAACCTTAATGATGACATCATCAAATGGTGACGAGGCAGACAGGTCAGGGCGCCTGTGGTTGCTGCCGGAAAAGGCTACACCCGAAAAGCGTGTCTGTGTGTGTGTTTTAGTGCACTTACATAAATCTTTCATATTGATTTTCATTTCACATTATCTTAACATGTTTCCACTTTCTCTAAACATTCAGTCAGGAGACAAAAGCTTTATCTACAAACATCTGTGTGTCTTAGGAGTTTGCCTGCCATTTGTTTGAGGCACTGCTCAGCCTGAAACTTCCAGACCAGGAACTCAAGTCCTCGCTGGTATTTCTCTCCAAACATCTCCCCTCTTTATCATTTTTTTTACCCAGGTAGCGCCCATATTTTCAGTCCTAACAGATAGAAAAACAAGGTTGAATGCCCAAAATCAGAAGCTTGCTGATCTTAAATATGCACAATTATTGTTTTAAAGGTTTATTATTGGGCTTTTGATGCCTTTATTTGAGCGATAGGACAGTTGATAGAGTCAGAAATCAGGAAGAGAGAGACTGTGGGGAATGACATGCGGGAAAGGAGCCACAGGTTGGATTCAAAGCCAGTTCTCTGAGTCGGGGTGCGGGACTCCGGGCTGTTGGGACTTCTAATTGTCACCGTATAAGCTGAGAGCTCAACTACCAAATTGTAGCTGTAGGAGTGCAAACTCCACAAAGCAAAAAGAGATGGTACTAAAAGAGCGACACAGCTGAATAGAAACTGCACGTTGTGGACCTCGCTGAACATGACAGAAAGTTTGAACCTTTTTTCTTTTTGTAAACCCCCGACCCCAAACAGACTGCCTTTTATATGCAGGTGTGGTTTATATTACGGATTTCATGATATGAGTTTTGTGTTTTTTATACAGCTGATGCCTTGCAGAAAAAAAAAACAGAAGAAGAAACATGATGTGCACCCTGTTATCTTATATTTTTAAGAACTATCCATAATATGCTTTCTTACACATTTTGCTTTTTTAATTTTCTCTCTGCAGTATGCATGTGGTGATGGGACAGGTTGGTGGTTGACTATTCTTTTTCCATTTGCAGTTAAAGTATATCACTGCCTATTTCCACCTGCAAAAACCCAAATCAAAGTGGTCCTCCATCTACCTTCTATTTATCAGGATCTTCTAAATTAGTGGTTTCTATGCCTTGGTCACCATTTCATATCCTGAGCACAACATTTGCCCACCATTTACCTTCTAACTCTCGATGCTTTTTCACTCAAAAACAACACTTAAATATTCACTGAAGGTGAAAGCATTGGCAGGAAGAAGCTTTCAGGGTGCAAAATAGGAAAAACAAATACCACTTGTCCTGAGAGTGCTGCTGCTGCATCATAATCGAATAAACTCATTTTCTTAATGACTTGCTTTGCACAGGAGACGGCGTGGTCTGCCAAACTAAAATAACCCAGAATGCAATGCATGGACCAGAAAGATATCTGCGTTTCAGTCAGCGCTGCCTTGAAGAAACAGTTTTGATTCGAGAGCATTCCTATTTCAGGAACTTAAATGTTAAGTAAAGAAACATTATAAGAGTATTGGGCTGAATGGAAAGCTGTGTGTGTGTGTGTGTTTGTGCATGTGTAAATGAGAGGAGCGAGGATAGTGTGTGTGTGTGTGTGTGTGTGTGTGTGTGTGAGAGATCTAGACACACACCTCCAAGCACACCTAAGTGTATCTAGCCAAATGTTTTTATATGGTTCCATGACGGGGGAGAGAGTGTGCCTAACAAAGGAGACTAGTTCGATGGGGCCGGTCAGCGCAGGAGTGCTGGACTCATAATGACATAGAAAACAAACAGTGGTGAATGGGCACATGGTCCCTCCGTAACCACAGGGCCCTTAACGGGAAGAGCTTGTCCAGCAGTGCACAGCCCGGCTCCAGCAGTACAGGAAGACCCCGGCGCCAAGGAGTTAAAGTACACCAACTCAGCGTTCTTCTGTGTGTGTGTGTGTGTGCGTGTGTGTGTGTGTGTGTGTGTGTGTGTGTGTGTGTGTGTGTGTGTGTGTGTGTGTGTGTGTGTGCATACAGTGTGACATCGATGATCATCTGAACCTAAACACAAACACTAAGAGAACATACTGACACTCTCATGCACACATGACACAATAAAAAATATCACTGACAACTGCTCATGCACGCTCAAAAAGGGTACATATCATACAAATACACACATTCATACTCCCTGTCTGTCTCACATATACACAGTCACAGGGGAGACGTCCCAATCAACCACCAGCAACAATATTATTCTGCCATTCACTGTCGCAGGCGTGATTGATGAAGCCGAGGGAAGGCCCGACTCTGGCGGCGAACAGAGCTCATGTAGAATAACAAGGGTGCAGACAAATCTCATATTAGACTCGGATTGTTGCTGCATGTACGATTTAATAGCCAAAAACTATATCAAGCTGTGATCCAATCGCATGCCACGGGGTGAAATGTTAAGCAATGTAAGGCAAGTCAGATGATGGGACTAAGTTTGAGTGTAAGTCTGTAATGCTGCTTTGCATTTGTGAGTGTTTTTTCAGAATTCTGAGAGCTTGTATTATTTAAAGCCTCGCACGCACTCAAAGATTTTCAAAATAAATTTTTTGAAAATGTGAAACACCCCCACATGACGACAAATAATGACAGATTCAAGAGTTTTGTTCTCAACGACCAACTCAGCACACCACACACTAATCGATTCATTCACCAACAACCAGAGTCTCGACTCTTAGGACGTGTAATCTCACACGGTCAAACAAGACTTAGGAGTAAACCAACATGATGGTCAAGCTAAATGTGGCTAGCTGTTAGCTGGTTCATCCATTACAGTAGCAATTTTGGTCTGACTCCAGTCCTTGTCAGTTGGATAGTCGTATGTTTTACATGACACATATACACTTGTGTTGTTGCCACAAATCAACAAGTTGGTCCTCCAATTATGACATCCACCGTATTATGCTTCACGTTTGCTGTTGTTGCCATGGTTATCTTAGTTGTGCTTCCTACTTCAGACAGCTTGCTTCCTGATTTGCACAGTTCAATCAGCTTCTTCATCCCATACGCCCAGACGCCATCATCCCCTATAGCGCCTCCACCACCAGTGTCTGGACTCCAGTGGCAGACATCTTTGATCACCCTGTCTCCCTGTGGGGTTCAAGCACCACAGATTATCTGACAATCATTCAATATCACAATACATTTTTATCTTTAATTCACTCTCTTGTCTCTCCTGATTGAAATCATTTTACTACCCCTCAGTTATCCTGTAACACAAACACCATGTTGTCAACCAATGGACTAAACCACCGGTAACCAACCATCAAGTAAACAGCTACAACAGTTAGCCACACTGTTGCTGACACAGCTATGCATAGACAGTGATAAATACTTATTCAATTATTTTTTATTGTTAATATTTCTACTCTTAAAAAATATAGATTTATTGAGATTTGATTTAATTTTTTTGAGTATTTGTAGAATTTTGTATTGGCATTAATCCATCTGAGAAACACTTTGCTACAATGTGATATTTTTGGACCCCCCCCCCCCTTTTGAGCTGGGTAAGAAAAACAGTAAACAGTGAAAACAGTGAGTGGCCTAGCGTGGGCGGTGGTGTCTAAACAACAGATGCACGTGGATACACAGACATGTGTTCGCTTTCCGCCTTATTCCCCCTCTCAGTTGGCCCACACAGATGTTTCAGGGATGCTCAATTTAGTTTTTATTGCTCAGTTTTATTTATTTCTCTTTCGATGTCTGGCAGATCCACAGCTTTTCCACCTTGTGAGGTTTAGTGAAGACATTCTGAGGGATAGTTCACCTCTGAGCCAGTTGCTATTTTCAAACCTGTCTGTTTCTAAACTATTTTGAAGCTTTTTATTTACAAGTTTGTTTGTTATGCTTAAACTTTTACCATGGATTGCAGATGACAAGATGGATAGTTTAATTGAGTTCACCTTCCACAGAATCCAACAAATTCAAGGTGAATTAATTTTATATGTATTTAACTTCACTGATAAAGGCCCTTACGTGCAGACTTGAACTCATTCTCTTATCACGGTGCCTTTGCGCTACATTTACGCTGCTCGTTTACATGTTACCAAAACAGCCTCTCTGTCAAAATCTCTTTACTGACAGCCAGTGTTTCCAGATATACGATAACTATCATACCATAATTTTCCATTCTGTACGATTAATAATTGCCGAAAAGGCCAAATATACAAAATTTAGCAATTTCAATGTCCCCTCAACCAAACATTGTTTTTGATTTCACATCACATCTGCTCGATTCAGCACATGACCGGCACACCTGCCCCTCTGCTGCCAGGCTCTACCTGCCAGATAAATGCCACGCATGCCAGATACGATTGTGGCTCAGTTGGTAGAGTCGTCGTCTCTCAACCAAAAGGTCGAGGGTTTGATCCCCAGCTCCTGCAGCTACGTGTCCGATGTGTCCTTGAGCTAGACACTTAACCCTGAATTGCTCCTGCTGCTTCGTTGTTGGTGTACTTCTGATGGTCTCACTACATAACAACCTCTGCCATTAGTGTATCAATGGAGCACTATACAAGCTCAAGTCCATTTACCATTTACCATAAATCATCACAGTCTGATGCCCTGTTAACGCCTGCGGCTCATTTTTCCAGACAGTCTGTAGGAAAACGAACGTCACAACAACTAAAGATGCTAATAGCGCAGCTACACAGTGGCTGGAGGTGGAGCAGTTTGCAAAAAATCTACACTTGAATAGTTTGTTGGTTTTTACAAATACACATTAATGTGGTGTGCAGGTCATAGTTTTGCTATTCCGTGCGGTATTTAGGACCTGTCTCGTTTGTTTAAAATATGAATGATAGTTTTAAGTAAATATGATAATTTGTAAGCTGCAGTAGGATATTGCTTTCTTTTCCATCTGGCAACACTGCAGACAGCTCTCTTTGCATGCACCTCCCTCAGATTACTCTTTGTCCACTCACTGCTTTCAAAACATCATAAAAAACGGAAATTCCTCACTGCAAAAATTACACGAGCCTGCATCAGCAGATGTATTATAAAACGGTGAATAAGCATCAGGAAGCAGTCATAAGCACTTCATGATGTGCCTCTTTATTTGGATTGAACAGCATCCATAGAAATTTATAAGAATATTTTAAAAAATGCACACAAACACAATTTGATAGTTTCTAGGTATCCGCATTCTCTGCAGGGTTAAGCTAACTTGATCCTGATGGCTTAAGTAAGAAATGCTGAGAAACATTTTTCGCCGTAACACCTCTCTGGGGTGTCTGGAGGTGCACGTGTGCTGACCGCAGCAGCTCCCCCACTTAGTTTTATTACATGAGGTTGTAATGTTCTTCCTTGCGTTGTTCTACTGGCATACTTTTTTGTCTCTGTAGTCGCACACACTGCCAAGCAGTAATTGGCATAGCAACATATACTCCAAATGTATCTGGTTGAGTCTATGTGTGTTTGTGTGTGTGTGTGTGTGTGTGTGTGTGTGTGTGTGTGTGTGTGTGTGTGTGTGTGTGTGTGTGTGTGTGCGTGTGGTAACCAGACACAAAGCAGCCAAGAGACACAGAGAAGTTGCTTTTGCAGAATGTCTGGTTCATGCCCTACTAACCACAAGAAGCCGAGACATATCTGTAGTTCAAGTGCATTATGGGATACCGTGCTGGCAATAAACAGAAACAGAGGAAAACTGAAATGAGGTGCCTGGGACTTTATGACGAGTCCTGCTCACAATGCAAAAGGTCTACAGCATGAATCTTCAGCCCAGTATCAAACCTTTAACCTGCCAAATATCATAATATCCAGTATATCTTACTGTCAGCAGCTAGAAAACAAGAACACACACGGGGGTCTTGGAAAACCTGGGCTGTCTTTTGATTGATATTGTCTCCAAGGTTAAACACATTTTAATGAGAAGTCCTCCTTTCCTCCTTTTTTTTTTATTAAGCTCCATTTCGCCAGCAGAACTGGCTCCTAGGTCCAGGAAACATGGCCCGATTCAGCGGTAGGTTGATGATGATGAGCTCTATTCATTCTTTGAGTGTTGACATATTTGCTGCCATCACCATCAATAACTCACTCCCCTGTGTGTGTCTCGAGTTTTTGACTGTGTATTCCCTATGTGGACAATCTTTCCACAGTATCAGCCTGTTTATTGTGCATCGTGCTGGCTTTGATGTTTACATGTGCAGTAGCTTAATTTGGCTACTAGTAGGCCTACTGTTAGCTTCTTGATGAAATGTAACCTTATTGGTACTGAAAGAACTACAAATGTTGATTTAATGCTTGCTCCCTGAGACATTAAGTCAGACAACTGTCATGATTTTTGATGAGCAATGCTGTTTTTAGCTCAATTTAGCTAATGCTTAGATTAGCATGGGTGGCTACATGAGGGTAGGATCTTATTTAAAGGCAGAATGTGTGACATTTTACAGATCAATGCAGCAGAAACCAAGTATATCCACTGTAAATGTCTCTATGAGTCATGACTGTCTACAATGAGTGAGAAGCGCATGTCCCGCTGGCTGTGTTATTGTCGGGCCGTATTTAGCCTACATCAAGTTTACATGGACGGGACAGCCTTGAGTATAAAGCTGTTTTAGTAAAGGGCTAGAGAAAGGAAGAACAACATTGCCTGCTCACTTCTTCTGGATTTCACATAAGTGTCTTTAGATCACAGTTATTCCGTGTCAGTGTATGTGCAATATGAAGTTATGAGTTGCTAACATTAGCCTGCTAACACAACAATGCAGGCCACAGGCAATTGCAGCTCAGGCAAATAACAATTTTGTCCACCGCTTGCGCTTAATGGTGCTTAAGTATGGAGCGTCCTTATTGATAACTCGCTCGTGTGAACGCGACTGGGATTGAATGTGTGTCGCTGGATGAGAGCGGAGGCTTCAGAATAGCGAAGGTGTCGCCAAACAGGAGTTTGATTTGGTTTCATGCTTGTGCTCAAGGACTTCTACTGGATCAAAAAAGTTGACATTCTTCCTTTAAATGGTTAGTTGTATCAATAATGGAAAGGGGCATATAGAATATAATATATCAATATCAGTTTTAAGTGTTTCTGTCACTGTGAACACGAACTGATTTGTGTTTAAATAAGATGCTGATGTCATCCTCACATATCCGCTTAGCTCTCCACATCTACTGTATATTTCCCGAGTCACTTCATTGGACCTTGAAAACATTAGGACTTATTCCTTCCCCCCGCTGCTCTAAACCTCATGTTCCTCTCTTCACTTTGATTTGGTTCTGGCTCAGATATCAATAAGCTTCGATTTGGAAAGGAATAACTGAGGTCATCCATGTGAACTTGAACTGGATCCACTGATACTGTTTGGATAGGTGCACAGTAGGCCGTGAGAAGAGATAAAATGGAGCTCCAACCAACACTTTTTTAATAAATATTCTTAGTGAGCCACCGCTGTTTCTTTGGCTCATTTCTCAAGAAGGAAAATTTACGACTGAAAGATGAATTTATGATGATAATTCTCAGAGGCAGTGTTGCTCTGAGTTTATTGGTTTAGCTATTCGCCAACCCTTTGTAATTTGTATCAGCTACAAACTGAAGTTAACAGTTTAAGGTAACAAACTAATAAAACAGTAGGGCCAAACTTTAATACTTCATCAAGTTATAACCTACAGAAACGTATTGCATTCATAGGGGGGCAAAAAATTATGCCTGGTGTCTTGTTAAAACGAGATAAAGATCTTTAGCATCTTTGAGTAACGTAGATGGTTTTCTCAAGAGCTCATCGACTTTGCGCATGCAGGCATCTAAAGGATTTAATGTTGTTCAGACGGAAAGCACACTTTGACCTCCTGGACCTAGCTTTACTCCTTCAGGATCAGTTAAATAGATATGGTATATAAAGTCATGCATCTGAAATGCATCTTTTCTCTTTATAACATGAAACCAGACAGTTTTGCCATATGTAGCATTAGGCTTCAGTTGCAACCAACCAATTGATTTAAAAGTTTTCTTTTATTGGGCTTTAAACATAAAACTACGTGTTTGCCACCAGTCCTTGAGCATTTAAGCTAATGATATGATTCTGTTTTTGTAATCTCTAGCCTACCTGAAAATGTGTAACTT
This sequence comes from Labrus mixtus, assembly GCF_963584025.1. Taxonomy (NCBI): domain Eukaryota; kingdom Metazoa; phylum Chordata; class Actinopteri; order Labriformes; family Labridae; genus Labrus; species Labrus mixtus. The sequence goes on from NC_083632.1 coordinate 18,700,049, forward strand.
GTATTTTTTTTTAGGTGGCAGTTTTTGTGAGAACTGTTATTAAACATGCATACAACATTTGGAAAGGGCATGAAAATCTACAGTTTGGAGAAGCTCAGATCAGATATAGCAAAGGTTTTTTGTCTACATTTCATGCAATGCCCGTTGGACAATATAGGCTACCTGATGCTGTACCTGTAAACTACATCAGCTATGATAAACTACATCACATTGAATGTGTATGTCTTTACAGATTAGTCTTCAAATGATGATAAACATGGTATTTGTAATTATGTTTTTCAATCCTAAAATAGGTTGAAGTGCTAATTGGTAACACGTGTTGCTTATTTCCACTCGACCATCCTTCATTCATGCTTTGTAGGGAATCTTGAGGTCAGGGTAAGTCACTCTCAATCTCCCCCCGAAAAGAATCTTCTACAGTGACTTCCAGCAGACACTCCTCAGCTTCAGTCTTGACTCTCTCCCCAATAGGCCACAGCTCATGTTGAAAGTCTTTGTTCTCTCCAGGATGTTACTGCTCCAAGCTACTCGCTTAGACCACTCAGCCAAAACTGTAAGCCACTGTGACAGTTGCTGGCAATGCAAAGCAGCAGCCCCGCGTGAGGTATCGTAGATCCCCACATGTGTGATCCCACCGAGCATGGGAGCATGAGTTATGCTCCCACTGCCTCTTGTTGTCTTTTGATCAGAATTTATGGTGGAATGTTTTGTGTCGACCTTGCCTTCTGAATCACTGTTGCAGTAAACTGAGGTTGAGATGATGTGGAGATGTTTTTATGTTGTCTCTTGGAGATTGCCTAATACTTCACTGACCGGTTTATGTTGGGCCGTGTGGAGATATTTGTATTATACAGCATGGACATTTATGGGAGACTTCTGCTGATAGAGACTTGCAGGAATTTTGTTTAGTTTATTGAACTTTTGTAAAACTCCAAATGTAGCTTGAAAAACAAAACTTGACCCACTGGTTTCCGAGCTTTGGAACTTATATGCACATATTGAAGCACTTAGCATGAGACTTGAGTAAAAGTTTAGATTGTGGTGTCTTTTGTATGCATTTACAAATGTAATAGCTAATAGTGTAAAGCATTGCTCAGACTACAGGATAATCCGGTCTTTTTCAACTATCGGGGTATTCCTAAAAATATGGTGAAACCTCTGTGTCTAATGAATTGCAATTACAGTATCTAATGTCTGTGCTTTTATATTTATTTACTCACTTCTTATATCTAAATTTGATCCCTTTATGCCCCCCCTTGGATACAGAAATGTAATTACATTTTCTTGAGCTGTTTTGTTATTTGTCTTTTTTTATAAGTGTAAGGCCTGTGTCCACCTAGCTTTTTTTTTCCTGGCAGAAAAGCGCTGGCTGTGCGCTCAGGAGTGTTTGCATTAAGTGTTTTCGCTGAGAAGAAAAGCGCTACACGTCAGTCGTGTCGCTTTGACAACAGTGTGTAAAACTCCAACACCTGAGTTTGGAGCAGCACCAGCTTTAATGTCATCAAGTTGTACATCAGTATTAGTAAGTCTGAGCCAGCTGATGAAGCTTTGTTTGAAAGGTGTAGGCCATGTGCTTCGGTTTCCTCCCACAGGAACAAAAACAATAAAAACAAAAATAAATACATTTGGACATTTAAACTCTGTTTTCGTGTACTTATTTTTTCCGAGAATGTATCACATATGAAGCTGTTTCACTCACATTTGAGTTCTGTTTCTGACACTGTCCAAGGTTCTGATTTTACTCTTAATCACTTGCTTTGTTTCTCTTCTTTTAATGCTCATGGCACCTTGTACTCTAGTAGAAGTACCACGAGATGCCTTCAGAAAAAAAAGTATTTCAATTTCAAATAAAACTATATTATTAAGTGAAATAATGAAAGTGTAAAAATACATTAAAATGTTAGTGCATGTGACAGCAACAATGTAGGTGAATGCTGCTCTTAGGGCGCACTCACACAAGGCAATCAGTCTGAGCACGCTTCACCCCTAAAGTCCAGTTCGTTTGACTAGTGCGAGTGCTCTGATCCATGATCAAGCACGGTACACTTCCTTGGCCCTAGCACGCTTGGAAGAGGTGCGCTGTCATGGCCAACCCTATTTTTAAGGTTTCATCCAAAGGGAACAATCTCCCGGTCGAGTTGAACTTCCCTGATGTCGAACTTTGAGGTCCACAGCAGAAATCACTGTTAAGATTATCCTGCTTCTCGACTTTATTGGTCTTAAAGACATAGTCTTCTTCTAAACACTGCTGGTGCTCATGTCCTCTTGTCCTTTGGCCTAAGAGTCACCAGATGTAGCAATGAGCAGAGGAAAAAATACTAAACAGTTTGGGGTAGCTCTGATGAGTCACCAACTTAATGGACCATGATATGAAACCTGATAGGGGCAGCATCTGCCTTCAGAGGGCAATTTAGTGAAAACATTGTCATTACTACAACCCAAAGTCTCCCGGCTATAGGACCTGTGAAACATGTGCCAAGAAACAGAAAAGAGAGAGTATAAAGGGAGAGGACCGGCTGAACTTGACACAATCAGAGATGGATTGAGTCCAGTTTCAGACAGCGAGAGCAGGGCGGAAGAAGAGGAAACGGTCCAGAGTCTTTGTTGTTTCTGGATAGATGAAGATACTTGCATCATAGCAGCTCTCCAAGAATAATGTCAAAACCTGATGACTCAAAGAGAAAATAAAGAGTTGATGACAATGAAGCTTAGTCTGTCTTGCCTGGTTAGTGTTCAAACTTGTGGGCAGACTGTACAAGTGGATTTTGGAAAACAGATTTATTTGTATGTCATTATCTTGTTTTTCTGTTATTTTAAATTTGTACTTACTTCAAATTCAAAGAGACGACAGGCATCATGTCTGCAGTGAGTGTGAAAACCTTCAGTTACATAACAGCCTGAGTATATCCCAGAGCACTAACTACATCAGCTCAACATTTTACATTTGAACTTCCTTGAAAAACTTCATGGACCTTCAAGCCCCCCAAGACAAACCAATGGGTTTCTCAGCCCTCAGTCCTTACCCCTGTATCTGTAATCAGCTGAAACTTATTTTTCTGTTTCAGCATAAATTGGCTCAAGGGTTATAAACCTGAAGACACTGACTGCAAATAGAACCACATGGTTTAGTTTAGTTTAGTTTAATCGTTTATTTGAATCAGGGACAGTGTACAAAAAAAACCATTAGTCTCAGAAGAGAAGAGATGCTTTGTGCCAGATTTAGCTAGCTAGCTAATTTACGTCTGTTGTCCCATGGAGAGGAATAACCACATTTAATGATTTTTGATGAAGATTTGAGTCATACTGCCTCTGCCATTATGTGCTTGTGTTTCACACATTTATTATGGCTGACTTTTGGTGCATGTAACTACATTTAAACAGAACTTTTTAATAATATAAATTTTGGTTAGTTTGTGCATCCCATGTACAGAGGCTGTTGAGTGGGCGGCCCTGGTTCGAATCCAACCTGCAGCTATAAGCTCTAACATGACTTTATCCACTCACTCTCTCTCCCTGATTTACGACTCTATCCACTGTCCTGTCTCTCCAATAAAGGCACTTGTTTCTTATTGCTTTGATTATCAGTCTTTGTTCTCTCTGAGGTCAACTTCTGCACATGAATGCACCATGCTTCACCAGGTGTGGGCCATCTGGAATGTATCAAGTTAGACATTGGGATGGGGAGGTTTTAGTGTTTTTTTCTTGTTGTACTTGTTGTTTTAAACCATTTCAGCATGATGCATGTTTTGTAGAGTTATTGTACATCTTAAAGACTGAATTGAAGTGTGATATTTGTGATGTTTTAATGGCTTTATACTCTATGTTATTCTACCCCTTCTAGCAATGTGGGTTATACCAAGAAAATTATTTAAAGCTATTGTTTGGTCTTCACAATCTCTTTGTCAGTTGGCTGGGAAACCCCCTTATTTTTTTTATGCAATTTTTCTATGCATGTTAGTAACATCATTTTCTGGACCATTGAGGTTTTCCTTTCTTTTTTCGGGTGGCTACATCAGTGCTTCTCAACTGTTGGGTCGTGACCCAAAAGTGGGTCATGGAGTCGTGAAAGTGTGCCTGGAAAAAAAAAAAGTAAAAAAGTATAAAAATCTATTTAAAAAAATGCTTGTTTAGTTTCCTCTCTTTCGTTCTGTCATACGTGTCTGAGGTCCAAACCGCATAATGTTTCACACTGCAATTTTATATTCAGGAGTGATGGGTCCTGAGGCTAGACCAGTTGAGAATCACTGGTCTAAATCTCCCAAACTGCTGATAACATCCTGATTAAAATGGTTTTGAAATCCAAACCCTAACAGGCATGTTTGCAACACTGAATGAACAATGACACACTAACACTGATAAATGGAAGGCGATGTACAGATCCGTTAACAGCTACTTTGACCTGTTTAATTTCTTCAATCATTAAATGATCTAGAGTGAAAACACCCATTATTAAGACAGTCTATGTCAGACATGATGCAGAATCTATTGAAAATGGTAGTTTCCCTAATAATACAGCTTTAAAAGTACACTTTACCCCCCACCCACGACCCATTACAAGTGCAGACTGGATTTATAACTGGCACTAACTAGAATAGAGCCTTGAGTGGAAACAAACCTGTAGGTCACGAGCAGTAGCATGTCATCACTATAGTCACTCACACAAAAGGCTCTGCTTCATGTCCACTGAATCCCACTGCATCAACACTGAGACTGTGTGACTGTGTGTGCATATACGTCTATGTGTATGTCACCCCTGGTTTGGGGACACACCACCAACACACCCTTACCAGGTGTTCGGTGATGGAAATACAGCCCTGCAAGTTTTAAAGAAATTAGAAAATGGCAACTAAAATGTTGGATGTTGTGTTATAAGTTTTTAAGAAATAAAGAGCAAAAAGAACAGGCCGTTGGGAGGGTCTGTCCCATAAAAATGGGTTTGTGGAGACATCCCTATATGTTCAGTCTGATACATGTTGGACTTTAGAGGAGTAGGCGTTTTTGCTCTCCTACAGTCAACAATGCATCATAGACCTTTCACTCATCTGATTGTGTATCAAACTTTTCCTCACACATTCCCATCTGTTAATCACTAAACCATTTGCTTCTCCTTTTCCCAACTTAATTAAACTAAAACGTTTTTGATTATTTTTCCAAAATTGCAACATGCTGCTCTGATGAATGACTTTGACCTTGAGGACAATTCAGGCCCTAACTGACTGTCGAAACAGTTGCTTTACACAAAAACACTACCTCACTCATGTGCTGTGTTATAGAGTTGCAGCAGGGATGATGTATTGTTGAGGGAACAGTGCATGGCCAACTTCCAGGTTGGCCATGCACTGTTCCCTCAACAATACAGCCTATGGGTTTTTATATTGGTCCATATATTATCAGAGAAATTGTCTTGGCTGGTTCAGGAGATTTGCTAATGTCTGGAATGTACAAGTTATAGAGAGTTAAGATGGCAGTCATTGTTTAAAGACTCCATAGTCAAACCTAACCCAACCCTTCAGTGGCCTACCTTTACTCTATTTTAATTCATCTTCAAGCAGAGACAGATTTATCGAGTTTCAAACCGTTGCTTTCCGTAAACGTCTATGAACTCACCAGCACATTTGTTGGCCATGCAATGGTTGCCGTGTATGTCTATGAGGGTTTAATGCATGTGTCATCAACTTTCCTTTACCATGTCAGCAACATTGACATTGGGAGTTGAAGAATTGGTTTCATTATGAAGGTATTGCCAGTTGAAAATAAAATGCGAAGGGACCCTGAGTAAAAACTAATGCTCTCACTCCTTCCACTCAGGTGCACCGGGGTGGTTATTGGTAAAGCCCAACTTTTCCTGCGCCGGCATTTCGAAGGACACCCATGGGAGCTTGATGTCAGAGTGACCGCAGCCGTCCGCCGCCATCACCATCATCAACACCAACATCATGGTACTGTGTGAAAGGTGAAGTCCATATATCTTTCATTCACCCATTTCTACCTACTCTAGAGTGAATAACGTGGTACCCGCCTCTCCTCACCTGTTTCTCTGACCTATGTTTCCATTATTGGACTCTCCACCATATTCCATACATGGCATTTCTACATTTTACACAAGTGTTTCTTTTCGCTTGAATTTAAAAAAAAAACTCCTATGTCAAAGGTTGAAAACGTTAAAGTAAATATTTGACTCCTAAAACCTGTTTTAGTTGCAGCAGATGGCTTGACTGAAGTCTAACTGCAGAGTTTAGTGAGCTGAATCAAACGCAAAAAAGATGATACTCATTTTACAAATCAGCAAAGACACAGCCAAAGCTATAAAAACAAAACACCCTTTTATTATCTCCAAAGCACCACAGCAAAATGTGTCTTGCTATTTATACAAAATGGCGAAATGTGCATTTCATTTTCTGCCTTCCTCTTGTTTTCCCTCTCTCTCTCTATTTTTTCCCCCCACTTATCCTTCCTGTCTCACCACAGCCTTTCTCTATTTGGCTTACCTAGCAAGCATTAGACAAGCCAGGATTTACACACACAGGAAAGATAAGCGGACATTTTTACAGCCCAGGCACTATTTCAGAGGTGCGCACGAGAGTTGAAGTTCCATTTTTAGACTGCAGACCTGGCTGGAAAATTGGTGTAAGCTACTAAAAGGTAGGTTGTAACATTTTAGGGCCTCGTGGATTTTCACGGAAAAAACACCTCCCCATACAAAAATATAACTTATTAATCATGAAGCTATTAGTCTGTATCCAAGCAGAGGGGGGGGACTCATATTAAAATAAAATGCAATTAAGCCACAGGTATTCTGCACAGTTATTTGTATGATAGACTCAAAGTAAAAGGGCTTCAGCATTCACAAGAAAAAGACAACTAATAGAAATGCATCACTGATGTTCTTGCACAATATTTTGATAAGCTAGCACCAAAGCAGTGACTGTGCATGCTCTACAGAGGTTTCCAGAAACACCTGGTTCAAGCCAATACAACTCACCCGCCTGGGAGCTCCCAGTGCTAACAGTCCTATCTGCATGACCCTGTGGGATTCCATGTGGTGCAGACAGAATTATTACCTTTTCCAAGAACAACCCAGACATACACTGCCAGTATTGATCAAACATAGCCTGATCGTAGGAGTGGTTTCATGTAAGTTGATTTCCCCGAAAATGTGTGATGATCCCTGAAACAAAAAAAACAGACAATTATCAGATTAATTATGTTGTGTTGATACAAATAAGGAAGCAAATACTGAGGCTTGTCATAATAACCTCATCAGAACCTCATTGCCGCCCCCTGGTGGTGGAATGAACTTCCAAACTCCATTCAATCTGCAGAGTACCTTTAAGAAAAAGCTAAAGACCCAGCTCTTTCATGAACACCTATCCACTTAACGATACTGACGATGAAGACGATGATGATGTCGATGGTTGTTTGATAGGATGGTTTTGATGCGGATTAGAACTCTCTAGAACAGCTGTTGATGTCGTGTGCTCTGGTCACTTCCTGTCAGCACCTGTGTGACTGATCAGACTTAAAGCTATCCTTCTTTCTAGATCCTTGCTTGTGTTGTACTTACTCTCTGTGGTATTTGGCTTTGGATAAAAGCATCTGCTACATTGAATTGCAAAACAGGTTTTCAGGAAATTAATACTGATGTTTTATTATATCTGCTTAATGCTCACTGTCACTTTGTTTTGACAATTAAACAGTTTTAACGCCGGCTTATTTTAGCATTTGTGAAAATTGTATCTACTGACAAAAACCATAGATGGTACAGCCTGGCATATTGGCAAACAAGCATGCTGCTTCTTGCTGAGTGTTGAGACGATTTATTTCCCTACAAGAAGTCCAGGAAGTCACTGCACCTAGCCAAAATAAACCTCAAGTTGTCACTTGAATATTCCTTAATGTATTTATAAATAAAGAGGATATTAACATTATCTTTTAATTAAGAAAATAGTGCAGGTTAACAGATTTTTGTCAAACTTTTTAGAAAGCCAGATTAGCTTTTTTTCTGCCTCTGGTCTTTATGCTAAGCTAAGCTAATCACATGCAAGCTAATGCAGTCTCATTTTTTACATAAAGACATTAGACATATTGTCATTATGTTCATCTAACAAAATGTGGAACTATGTTTTTTTTTAAATGTGAGGCTGACTTCTGAAATACATTTGATGGAGACGATTTGATCTGATATAATTTAATTCTATAAAGTTTTGATTATTAATGCTAAAATTTAAACATATAATGATACACTAGTTTTTTATAGGATTGAAAGTTCTGCTCCTGTAGTATAAATCACTCCAAACGCAGGTTAATGTTGTGGTAAAACGTGTGTTACACAACATAAAGTCTGAAAAACAATCTGCTAGCTGGTGTGTAATGGTACCAGTCATGGGCAGGAGTTCCCCAGTGGTTGAGGGTACTTGTTGGTGACCTGCTGTATGCTAATGGTGTCAGTGGGACACAGAGGCCTCTGTGCACCAGCAGCACACTGGCCTGTTGTGACCGTGGCTGGTGAAACAGAGGCCCTGTATGCCCTCCTTCATGAGTGGCACGTGTGTCCTCTTACTCTAGCTGCTAAATTTAGCAACAACAATGGCACCGGGAAATGTGTGTTTAGAAAAAAACTGACCTCAGATGATATCGGCTTACAGCCTATGAATACAGCTTAGAGAAATGTTATTTTCTATTGATGGTAGAGAGGCTGAATACTATGGAGGATTGTTAGCTAGGGCTATATTTCATCCAGTCATGTCTACTTTTTTATCTGTTTGGATCTATATGTTTATGTAAAGGTGCTGAGGGAAATTTAAAACAGTAAATGTGAAAGCTTTTAAAAACTGCCTTTTTTTGGAAGCTAGTAATCAATGAACATATTTACTACAATAGTTATGAAGACGGTTACTTTGTTGCTTTTTATTTCTCTGCATAGCAACCCATAGAAGACGTCCTGCTCTATCAGGCTTCACGCCAAAACCAACAAAGCTTGATACAATGTTAAGAACCTCCAAATCCTCACACTTACTGTGGAAGAATCCTTGGTGGAATACATCATATTTTGTAGCTCTCAAACCTTGTTGCTAAAGTCCCCTCATGCATATCACTCTGGACATCTGCATGCCTCACCCTGAGCTGAAAGACGGTGATTTAAGTGAAATCGTCAATCTGAGCTGTTGTCACGGGTCCTGATAAGGGGCAGCCGCTGTCAGAAAAATGGCACGCTCCCCGGTGAAAGGATCTGTCTTGAGGCTGTGAACTGTAGTTTTAGAAAAAAAACGTTTTCTCCAGAGGCCATCATTCATATAAGAGGCCTGTGAAATGATGAATTAAATACAAGAAAACAATATTTTAACACATTTTTAATCCTGTAGTAAAGTATAATAGCCCTTACAGTCAAATAAATATTATCCTTTCAAATTAACAATGATTGATCTCAAAGGGAGTTCACTATGCTTCCAAACTCTGCATCATCAAAAGAATGACAGTGTAACATTTAGAAAAATTAAATTTGCACATACTAGAACTTGTTTTATTATACGCGTTGAACCCAGACTGAAAGTGATAGAAGAGGTGATGAGATATTTTACTAGCAAAAGTGAAATCCCTTAAAATTATACTCTATCAAAAAAGCAGAATGTGGTCATTTCTCAAAAAGCGTTTTACTTTGAGTACCACATAAAATGTATTATTTTATCATATTATATTGTATAACCTTAGAAAACCAAATAACAGTCTGCCTTTGTCTTTTGCCTTTTGTCTTTGTGTAAAAACAAGAACTTTGTACAAAGTAGCGCTCAACAGGGAATTTGGGGAGCAAATTTCCCCATTCCCTTTCTCCATTGATATTTCACAAGATCCTTATATCAAAAGTTTAAAAACAGGAACCAAGCCAACAAGCAACCTGAATACTTGTGACTACAAAACATTTGATTCTGAGCAAAAAAAAGGTTTGAAAATGGAGAAAAGGTAAAAGGACAAAACTGTGTTCATCATTTTTCCCAGTATTGACAGAACTACACTTCCCACAATCCACTGCGATTCCAACAGAATGCAAGAAAAAATAGTTTGGTGTGCTTCTTTCAAAACATACACATGCCTTCTTTCTACATTTGTCTTTATTGTTGTGTATTTTGTTTGTTAATAGTAAGGTTGTAATCTTTAAGTTTTTGTGTTGAACTTCCTTTGACATCAGTGGTAACAGCTGACTAAAGCTCAAGTTCCCAGGGGCAGTAAACGGTTACAATAACAGCAGACTCCACCAATTAAAGACATTGCTGTGACACTCTAGGATTCTGGGTAGTGTAGTTTTTTTAATTTTTTTTTACCAGAGATAGCAAATACAAGAAGATATACTTTATTGATCTCTCCAGCTACCAGACCAATTTCCAGATTTGGTCCGCACCGGGACTTGAACCGGCAACCCTCCAGTTTCCAACCCAAGTCCCTACAGACTGAGCTTCATGCCGCCCTATGACCATGTTTTTTCTTAAAACAAGGTTGATATTATACTAACATTTCTTTGTCATATTGCGTTATTTCACACTCAGGTCTCCTGTGGATGGTTATGACGTCATGGCTAATAATCAAATCCACTATGGAGAAAGTGAATGGGATTTTTACTTACGGAACCACAGTTCTGAGCCCCATAGTATCTGAGTGCCTCTTAATTTTACAAGCCACCAGTGAAAAATAAACAACTTAGGAAAACAACTTGGGATATGTTTCCAAGGTTGAAAAAGACCCTGAATAATAAAAGTATAAATTTATATTGACATTAGATAAATGCAAAATAATTTTCTCAAAACATACAAAGCTGGATCTGTCACGTTTGGAATTTCCTATATAATAAACGACCATGTTGTTACTTAAAAATCTTGTTTTAATAATGAATACACACACACACAATGTACTGTGAGGCATCTTGAAGAACATTATCCATTAATCTGTACCTTTTTAAATATTCCACCTTGTATTACCAAATATGGCGGGTGAATCTTTGCCCATAGGTATTTACATTCAACAAGCTGGTTTATTTACACATCAGCGCTGCGGGTAACTCCCGGCCCTCCCCAGCCTCTTAAGCGTCTTGTTATCTCTGTTAGGTGTGTTTTGCCAAGAGAGCGAGAGCTGGATGCTGTATGGGCGTCTTGTTCCGTGTGTTTGCTTTTCACCACTGCAGTGGCTGGAAGATGGATGAGTCTTTCAGCGGTGATAACTCTGGGTTTTTTTTTTTTGCAACCATTAGCTATACCAAGCAGGCAAACACCCCCTGTGATCCCTCTTCATCTCAAATAGACTGGAAAATCTAAGATTGTAGAGCTGTCAGGAGTGACCACTTCTATATTCAGTCCAGCCATGATGGACAACCCATGGGTGCAGTCCCAGGAGCCTCGGTGCCACACACACACACACACACACACACACACACACACACACACACACACACACACACACACACACACACACACTAAAACACATACTCTGTCCCCGTTGTAAGAGACGGGGAGGGCAGGAAGGCAGTGTTCCTAGATCCGTCAGAGCTAATTTGTGCGAGCAGTTTGCCCACAAAAACAAGGCTTTGGACAACTGGGGAAATTATACTGAAGTAAACATGCCTGCTTACATGTAAACTCATCAGCACTCGCGACGCGTTCCAAATGATTCTGACTAATTTTTCAGCGGTGAAGTGAAGGAAAATGCTCTGCAATGGTGCAGAGGGTCGGGGGGTTTAGGTTGCGGACTGTATACGTTAGCGTCATGGTTCCCAGACCGCGGCGCTGCTCACGTCATGAGTTAGAGGAGCTGGAATCCTTTTTATTTTTTGCTACAGTCATGGGAATCTTAATATTCACAATCCAGCGTTCTGATTGTACTTACTCTGCTAAGCTTCTTTTTTTTTTTTTTTTTGCACAACAGCCAAACATTAAACATTTTAGCCACCCTGATTAGAGCTGAACGCTTCATCTGCATGATTAGGCAGCTTGTAAAAAAACAAACCAGAACATGTGGTTGTATTCAAAAGGGCTGTTAAACATGCTGATGAAATTCAATAAATAGACTTCTGACTCTTGACTTCTTAAAGGACAATATACAGGAACAAACATTTCCACTATATGCAGTTATATTTTTTATATGCAGTTAAAAAATACAATGCCAAGAATTTTAAGTATCCTGGGTCGCTCTTATTTTGAAAAGCCTAATTCAACATTCAGGTGAGAAGTCTTTAAGTCAAAGTCTGACAGCTTGTTTTTGAGGATTTAAAAATCAGTCTGTAAAGCTGAAAGAATACAACATAAAGTACTCTCTTTGTGTCAAAGGTTGGCACTTATCTTGCTGATAATTCAATTTCAAACAAAAGAAAATATTATATCGAAGTATTTTATCTCAAATGCTATGCCATTGGTTTGAAACAAGCAGCAACCCCCGTCTTGAAAAATGAATGCAGCTGACATGATTGACAGGTGGGCGCGATGTAACGGTTCATCAAGAGATTTAAAACCCACAACAGCTCCAGTTCTCAGCCTGTTATTAGGTTGACTGAAAGTTAGGCCGAGACAGGATTTCCAGCATGACGGCTGCTGCCGATGAGCCTTCGGAGCCCCATGCCGTAACAGATGGGTGACGCCACTCAGGCTTCGCCTATTAATATTTACAGTCTATGGGTAAAACTAAACTAAAATAAGCAAATACAACAAAACATGGTGCCATGAGGAGTTGTGGTGACGTGTGATGCTGGGAGCGGATAAGAGAGAATGAGAGGATGACTGTCCGATCTTAAATAGCCTTCACCTGGGAGACTGGCTAGGTCTGCCCAGGAGTGACGGAACTCCGCCCACCAGCGACCTGCGGGGACACAAACACACACACAGACAGAAGGGCAAGAACACAATAGCAGGCACTGCTGGCAGGTGGGCCGTCACAACATACAGAGCAGGTGGGTAGAGAGAGGTGAAGATGGTGCAGCAAAGGTTTTCGGATTGACTCAAAGCCTTCCTGCTCCATTAGGAATCAGCCTTAGTACAGGGTCATGCACGTCTAGAACACAGGTTTCCTTCCACATTGAAAAAATTTAAAGGCTTGTCTTAAACTACAAGAACTTCTTGACCCCTGGTTTATGAACCAAATGTCCACCTGATTGATTGTGTATGTAGTCAAGATTAAATCTGTACCAAACCTCACAATCATGATTTAATGCTCATCTATTTGAGGCCTCTTTCATATCAAAAAAAAGGTTTCTGAACTCATGTGCCGTAGTATCAATGACTGCATATTTTAAGAGCTCAGTGGTAGGTGAAGCCCGATGAACAAATATTTGGCATCTCCCTGCAGACATTTCTCCCTGTGTTTAATGGTTAGAGAGAACAGCAGACCTGTGTGTAGGTGTCCTTCAGAGAATGTCGCTGCTACATAAACACTTGCGGTTGGAAGGTGTTTACTCCAAATCTGCAGCAGACGTGTGCTCAGGCTCAGGCGTCCACGGAACAGTTTAAATGGGTCGGTTGCGTGGCTAATTTGACCTCCTTGAGAACTTGCGGTGAGCGTGTGTGTTTGTAACATATCTATCGCAAACACGAGGTGAACGCGCGGCTGGAAATTAGAGGAGATTGGAACGGACCAGGTCCTCCTCCTCCCTCCTGTGTGAAAGTGTCTTTTGTTTGCTGTTTGGAGGAGGTCAGTGTTACCTATATGTACATACACATATCATTCACATGTGAAACCTCAACCAGGCACAATTTAAACTGGACTTAAATCATGCTTATTGAAAAGACTCCACACATCTCAAAGGAGAGCATTTAGTGCCCTGATTGTCTAAATACAATAACTCATGGAAAACACCAAACTGAGTCCATGCGTTGTTGCTTTTTTCAGAGTTTAGGACTTCATATGTTCTACTGTTTCCTTCCCCCCCTGAAAACAAAAAGCATCAGCTAAATGCCTTAAATGTAAATGCGAAACCCGAGTGTTGTCTTTCCTCGCAGGACGTCTGCAGGAGGGAAAGCAGCTCTCATCAGGGAGCTGATTCAGCCCAAATAATACTACTGTATTCAAAGATGGATATGGACATTAAGAATTCAGAGGAATGTTGGTGCCAGGATTCTCTCGAGACCGTCCTCATTCGTGCCCATATTCACTTATGTATGCAGAAAGACCTATAGAAGAACACATAGTTGTATGTATTATATTTCTTGGGAGGAACTTCCCTAATGAAGATCATTACTTAGGCCTAACCTCAAACCTTGACCCAAACCTCGCCCGGCATGAGACTGTCATCAATCGTGTGAAAGGCAGTTCTATACTGTAGATACATCCCATTGCAAAGATTATGAAAGCTACTATTCTCTGTTCTCTGTTTTTATTGGGGTGATGGGAAAGCTTTTCTGATTGTGGAGGGTTTTGAAATAAAGAGATGCTGTTTTTATGTGGCAGTAGATGGTCTCATTCAGGGTATTACACCAGAATATGCTAAAAAAAAAGGCAACCTTTAGAAATAAACTTCAATTAGGAATACAAAAGTGAGATTCAAGTGTATGAAAGTAGTCCTGTAACAGTCGCCAACTGGCATTTCATTTTGCTGATTTACTTCCAACAAGGAACTTCCTATGTATTCTGATGTAGCATGCAACCATAATATAGAGGTAATAGCTAACTTATAAATCATTTCATGACAAAAAAAACACCAAAAGGACATTAGCAATGTAAAACCCTTTGGCAGAGATTCACCAATTGCAAAAACTTAGGCCCGATATCCATGTTTAAAAAAAACCATTGAGCAAACTGCAGATTTTGCCTTTTTTTCTTTGTCTTCATAATGAGATGTAATTATGAGATTTGATTTATTGAAATGGTTGTTTTTAGTGATCTCTTGAAATGTCACGGTGAAATATCTTACATTTGTCTATTGCTGATCTTTCCCAGGGACGGTGTAAAGACTCCTACCCTGCTGACATTCTTTTCGGTTTAACCATGAAAACAAATCAGTTCGTCCAATTGTTGACGTCTTAAAACCCTCTTCTCTGAATCAGAAGTTAGGTGTACCTTGGCGGCTTTAAATTAAACCAACTCGGGGCACTGGTGGCGCAGTGGTTAGTGCACGCGCCCCATGTACGGAGGCTGTCATCTGTCAAGCGGGCGGCCCAGGTTCAAATCCCACCTGTGGCTTCCTTCCCACATGTCATTCCCCAATCTCTCTCCCTGATTTCCAACTCTATCTACTGTCCTATCTCTCCATTAAAGGCACAAAAAGTCCCAAAAATAAATCTTAAAAAAAAGATTATAAAAAAAAAAAAAAAAAATTGAGCCAACTCAACGTTATAACATCAGCTACTGACATGTCTCAAGAATTTGTCTTGGTGTATTGGTGCAAAAAAAACAGTTAACAAAGGAAATAAAGCAAAAATAGCAAGAACTTAAAAAATAAAATATGGAGGCAATTACAATATATAATATACAATTTAAAAATGTAAAAATATAAGAAACACACAATTTACAAAATGTGCCATATAGGTTTGCAGAATGGCTGATATTTGGCAATGTTGGGCGAATGTAAAAGAATGCGAGAATGACCCTTAAGTGTATGAAAAAAGAAATAACTTTTCCTGCCAGTGTTCCATCTGTTGTTCTCAGTAGCTGTGTGGACTGCAGGCAGTACATGCGTTTGCAAGCTGAGTCTGAATATACTGAGCCGACTGATTTACATCTGACCCCTCTACTCCCCCTCCTCTCCCTGGGCCTATAGATTTACATAAGTTATTCTGTAGAGAGATGGAGGAAGCAGACTGAAACGGGACACTTGAACAAGTTTACTGGATCACTATCTATTAACACTGATCTACTTTGAGTCCCACTGGAAAGGACAGATATCCAATTTTACTCCCACACATAAATGTACGAGGGAGCTGTTGTGATTTTCAACGGGATTATTAACGCAAAATCACGATTTGGCGTAACGCAGCTTCCTGTGATCAACCTCGCGGCCAATTTAAACAGCCTTCGTGTTTACATCTGAATTCAAACTGATGAAATGACTGCTGCTAAGTCAGCACTGTCAACTTGTCCCGAGCCTCTATACAGTTTCACACTCCAACACCAAGCTGCGGGGCCCGGTGCTGCATTTTGACGTCCCATGTTTGACAGGGCAAAAGCTGTTTTAATTCAAAATATTTGCTCAATATTCCAGAGACAGATGTGCTCAGATTCCCATAGATTTGATTTCACGCAACTTGAAATGAAAGCTCCCCCCCCCCCTCTCATAAAACGCACCACCAAGCTGAGTCTGCTGTGGGTAGGTTATTTTGCACATGGAAGGGAGGAGGGGAGGGGGGGATACATTTCAGATTGTTATCAAGGATTGTCCAAAGACTACACATGCCTTCAATGCTATACTGAGGTCTTGGCACGTCAGGATATTTGCACAGTTTTTCGTCCACAGCGGCAGATTTATGGAGTCTGCCACACTATGACATTTCCGTCACTTTTAGGCCAATAAAAATGTTGTATTCACGTCTTCTTGTGTATGCGGATCTCTGGAGCTCAGATGGTTTTTGGTGCATATGCCCAAAGACGTGTCAAGATGTACATTAGTTCTAAAACGTGCTCGACTGGATGGAAAGGGGAAGAATTAATCCCCCGAGCCGTTGGAAAAATGTCACATTTGAACTCTGGTTTACCGCTCACTTATTGAATCCATCCTCACTTTTAATTTCTCATCCTGGTACAACTCCCTCACCACCAAACACAAAACTCTGCATTGTTAATCAGGCCAGCAAAATAATCGCTCCAACGTACTCTCTCTGACCTGTATGACCGCTCTGTGATCAGGACAGCCACCCTGATGGCTGAGGACCCCTCTCACCCCCTCCACCACTCCTTCTAGTTACTGCCAGCAGGCAGACGCTACAAAGTCCCTCTGGCCTGGAAAAACATCTAGATAAAATCCTTCATTCCCTCTGCAATAAATAACCACTCTGAACAAATTCAAATAGACCCTTTTTATCAGCCCTCGTTTGTAACAATCCTCATTTAATATCTGTAATTTGGGTTGTGTTTTTAATGTCAGTTCTTTGTTTGAACCAAAGTAGAATTTCTGTCACTGTTGGGACAGACATTAAAGTTGATCTAATCTAAATGTATCATAGGCAAAACTGTGATACACCAGTAAACCCTTTCTGTCTGTCACTGCTTGTTGTAAACTTCCATTTGTCAATTAAAATGGTCTCTGTTCATGTTCTTTTACGGATGTGTCATTCAGAGGGTGATGATTGTGTGTTTCATGATAAACAGCAGGTGAGGAGAAGTTTAGAATGGTGATTATAACCTCCTTAATGTAAATTATATAAACATAAAGACTTGTGTATGTGTCATGTGCAGTAGGGTTGTTTGTTGGCAACCAAGTGGCAGGTTAACTCGTGAGATGTAATTGGATAACCAAAGTGTCTTTGGAACTGGTAGATCTTTTGACATGACCCATTGAGATAATCTTAAAACCAAGAAAAACAACAACCTTCCCCCAAACTGGTATCTTCACCTCCAGTTGTCACAAATACTCAGACCAACAAGGCTGAGAGATTGTATAATCCAAGGTAATGCAGTCATCTTCAAGACACGCCTGCACTGCCCAGTTAACAGTTAGCATTGACAACCTGCTAGTAATGTTGGCTGGTGCCATCAGATCTGTTTGAGATTGTTCTAAAGCTTCATTTTGGACTCCAAAGCAACTTCCCAAAAATGTGTCTGAAACCGTTTTGTTAGCAGGTTAACCAGACTACTTTTTTTATTTTCCTTTGGGATTTTTGTGCCTTTATTGTTGTGATAGGCCAGAGTCAACAGGGAGAGCGAGAGTGGGGAATGATATGCAGGAAGGAGCCAGCAGGTCGGATTCTAACCCTGGCCGCCCACTTATAGGACTACAGCCTCCTTACAGGCGAACACACTGACCGGTATCCCCAAGCCAAACTATTTTTGACCCTCCTTTTGTTATCATTTCAAAAAGGCGGAATGTACACAGATTGCATCAAAATGATTGGAAACAACTATATAACTTTTGCTTACTGTATGACTGAGTCAGCACAGGCATCAGAAAAAAAACATTGAAAAAGGCAACCTCTAAGTCTTTGATGATCATTTTTACTACCATGAAACCAAAATAAAGCAATCATTTATACTTGTAGAGAAGATATCTTAGCAAAGAGGCTTTTTTTTTTTAAGATGAGTAGTCAAGACTTTCTATTTCTTTAACCAAAATCTGCCCCACTGAGGTAACTCTCATCCTGCAGGAAACAGAATCCCACAAACCTCTTGCCTAGCAGCCGGACAGACTGATCCTATCAATGGGCCGTGACAGCTGAATTTGAAGTATCTGTTTTGTAGCCAGGGAAAATACAAAATAATTCTCTTGAAGAATGCTGGACACTTGACGATTTCAATCAAAGCAAACTTTTCAACTCTGTGATGTGGCTTCAGACTCATATTTACAGGAGTTCTGCGGAAAGCTTTGTCGGCGTCCCAGGAGAACAATTGTGTTGTATTCTGCAGCTGCAATATCTTTCTGTTCCTCTCCATCACAGTATGATGTGATTTAACTGTCCTTCAACTTTTATAAGTATGCTTGGACATTTGGGGCCAAAGAGAGTACTTTGGTCTCTGAACTTTTATTACACTGTCAGTACTTATTTAACAGATAGGTCAGAGTTGGAAATAGCTATTTCTAGAACAGCAGAATATGTCAGTCTATCAGTTAAAGAACTGTGTTTTTTCTCTATGCTTGTAAATTTGTAAAACAATAGTTTACAATCATGATGAGATCCAGCACATTCCATTCCTTGCCTTGAGATGGATGACATGAAATGTGCCACGTTCATATCCATCCCGCCCTCCAAAATAGGAAGCTGGAGCCTGGAATTGTTGAGCATTATTTTTGGAAACATTGGGTAAAAGCTGCATGGCTATATAACTGGCATGTTTCTTGACTCACTATTTCACTCCCTCCTAACATACTCATGCCCAAAGAGTCTGCCCTGAACCTAAGTGTCATGACTGATGACCAGCTAATATTTGTGGTTCACGTGGTGGAGGCCTGGCTGTGTCGATTTGCCTTGTTCAACATCAGAAAGTTACGTTTGTCATGGTACAGGCTCTTGTGATCCTACGCATTGACTATTAAAACTCCTTACTGGCATGTCTTCCTGTGTGCACAATCAAACCTCTGCAGATGATCAATCAATCAATCAATCAATTGGCTTTTGGTAAAAAGTTACACAGTTACTTTCCCCCAAAATTTGATCTTTCCCGTAAGTCAATAGGAAGTAATCAGAAAACCTCCTTTCAGCAAAGGCTGTAATGAGGGTTCAAAAGGTCATGCCAAGAGTTTTTTGATGAGTTCCATGGACCATTATGGATTTATTGTGGTTGTATTAAATCTTTCACTGGATTTAAATTGTGGGGACTCATTTTTGGTGGAATTTTATGATCAGGAGAGTTCAGTAAATCTTTAAATGGTAATTTAAAAGTTTTCTTTTTGTCTGCTGCATGTGGAGATAATGGTTCAAAATATTCAAATCATAGTTGAGAAGTAGAATAAGTTCTCCATCTCTAAAACGTATTCCCTTCCACACTATACCTGCCCCTCCCTCCATCCTTCCCTCCTGCCTCATTTGTCAGTGTGACAAATATTACCTTTAGCTAAATATGTCTTGTTGTCCCCAGACTGCACTAAACACCAGTCGTGAAAAAAAACATTCATTGCTAACAGCCAGACATCCTGATCCAACTCCTGTCATGGTAGATGCATTAAACTCCCCTGGCGGCCTCTCCTCCTTCACCCCTGGTTAGGAGGGAGTGGGAGGAAGATGGGACACATAAACAAGAGGAGGGTTGAGACAGGTGGGTTAAAGTAAAATCAATGAATAAGACAGCTGATCAATGAAGATAGTAAAGCAGACGTGTTGGATTGGCTTCAAACCAAAGTAGGACCACACATTGGGGGTGTATTGAGAGTAAATACAGGACAGTCTTGAAAAGCAACCCCAAAAAGCATCCACCACTCCTGATGCTTCCAGCAGCTGTTACTACAGACAACTCTGCACGTCTCGCTTCTGGTAAAAGCATTTTCCCTCCATTTGTGGGGTCCCTCACTCTCTGTCTCTCTCCCTTCATGGGGAAAACATATCAAAGCAGTGTGCGCATAGATCAAAGACTCATTGGTCCACTGGGGTCACTTTAAAAAGTGATTTTTACTTTTTTTTCCCTAACATATCCTTGTTTTCCTACATCTGTCAAGCACTCTCTCTGTCATCCAAAGCTAATGTTAACGTTGAGATGGGGGCTTATTAAAACAAGGTGTTAATGGAGGAGCAGTTGTCCCATTATGAGAATGTGGTTCTCATTGCATGACAAAATGATTTGTTCTTGTGCCATATAGACAGATGTCCAAGTGTTCATCTGCAATTGTATTATTTTCTGATTCAAGACAGAAGATAGGAGACTATAAAGCTCACCTGCACAGTTTTCTCATTCTCTTCCCTGGCCTGCAGACTGCCTGCAGCATATACTTCTATGGTTTTGTAGACTCATACTCATTCATGCTGAGTCAGGTTTGAAGGTCATATTGTACTCCTTTACAAAAATATTAAATAAGTTTTAGAGTTCCCAAAATGTTTCGTGCTACAAATCCACTGTATTTGATCATGTCTATAAACCCCTCTATTTCAGCCCTGATCAGAACAAGCTGTTTCTGTGTCTGTAGCTTTAAATGCAAATGAGCTGTGTCTGACCCGGGTGGCTTGGCCTTTCTTGCACCATGCCCTATGGTTTACAGTCAGAAGGCAGATTCAGAGGGTAGGACAAACACCTAGCTGTGAGAGTGCCACCCACCTGAGGGAGGGGTTACTTCCCTTTGTGATGTCACAAAGGGAACATCTCCAAGCAGCCTGTTTGAGCACACATTTTCTGCAAAGTGGAGCTGGCAAAAGATGGAGAGGATGGACTTTTCTCATATTTTGGGGGTTTGTAGACAGACTAAGGACAAATATTAGTGTTAGAAAAACATGGTCATGTGTAATTTGCATAATGTGACCTTTAAGCACTTGAACTCTGATGATCAGTTTATTCTGGTTTGTTTTGAACAACATCGCACAGCTGCTTTGTATGTGTCTCTGTCAACTGGGTTGTTGTTTGGATTTTGCTTGACGTTGTGGTCATATGTAAATTTGTATGTGTGTAGCACAAATACATAAATACTATCTAACATACTGTATATAAATAATAAACAAATTGAGCTACATGTTAGACTTCTGTCTCATACTAACTGAGCCCTAAATTTGCTAAAATAGTGAAATAATACTGTCATAGATGGCAGCCACCAATGATAAAGACACACCATCAAATCAAATGAGTCTAAGTAAGAAAAAGAGAGGATGTATTCCCAGAATTCAAAAAGCCAAGAGTGTGCGGGGCCAACAAGGCCGTGTTAAAAAGAACAATGAATAAGAAGGTGCGTGGGATAATATGGGAAATACTAAACTTAACAAAGCAAAGCTGTGAAAACATCACTACCAGTAATTCTTACCCCAAAAGAAAAAAAAAGAAAAACAACAAAAAAGTTATAGACACTATCATCAATCAGTGCACAGCTTCACAGTAACAATTTTCTGTAATAATGTGGCACATGTAGTTTGATGAAAATGGCAAGGACTGTATACCCCAACTACAGTACATGCACAATTGTTAAAAAAAGAAAGAAAAAGCTCATGTGGACTGCAATGGGAGAGCTGGGGCAGAAAAGTGTTGAACTAACTGAAGAACAGTGTTAAGCATTTCTGACATAAGTGCTCTCCTCAGAGTTACAAAGAGCAAGTGAAGCCAAAAATCCTTTAACACTAATATTCCAGGCAACAGCACTGACAAGGGTCTGGGCCATGGTACCTTGACAACAGATGGAAGAACATACTGTGTTTCTGTGACTCAACAAGGCCGGGAAACAGCCAGGAAAAGGAACCACAAGTGGACCAGAACTCTGTTGTGCTGATGAAACATAGGATTGCTCGTCAAAATGGGAATATTAAGATCCAAGGGCAAAAGGAGATGAATCATACCAGGTCAAGATAGAATCAAGAGTGTAGCCAGTCTGGAGTGTTATTTACTCAAACATGCCCCATTTACTTGATTGATCTTAGGGGGATTGGATTGCTCTCCAATTGTGTTCGGTCAAGTGGAATGGACTGAATTCTGGGGAAAGGGTATGCTACCTTATATGATTTCCATATTACTTTTTTCGTTTTTTGTTTCTAAACTGCTAATATTAACATCATAGGTTCCTCAAGAACATTGTGATGTTGCAGCTAATTCAAGCAAATTTAACCAAACCTTGAATCTTTTAGCGGTCTTGCAATTTTGCCAATCTCTGCAATTATTTGCAAATTTAACCACTCACCCTTTGTCTCCCACATGCTTCCTGTAGCTATGTATCTAAATTGAAGTCTTACATATTCAAAATTGCAATCCACTTAGATGGTAAATTGACTTGAGCTCATATAGCGCTGTTCTAGTCTTCAAAGCGCTTTTACACTGCAGGTCACACCTACCTATTTACACCCATTCACACACTGATGGCAGAGGCTGCTATATAAAGTGACCATCAGAAGTAACTACAATTCTTACAAAAGTCGTTCATAGTCATACGTCGCACACAAAGCAGTGGGAGCCACTTGAGGTTAAGTGTCTTTCCCAAGTAGACTTGGTCATGTGGCTGCGGGACTTGGGTACTAAACCTCTGACCTTCCAGTTGCCGACTCTACCAACTGAGCCACAGCCGCACCTTAGGTCTGACAAGTTTTTATAAACATCAGAGAAAATGATTCATCATGTCTTAGATATCTTTAGAATGCTTGTAACTTCCCTTTTTGCTGTCAAGCAGACAGTTGTGCTGTTCTAACAAGACCCTGGTGTGATCATTTGTCTTATTCTAGCAATCAAATCAGACCTAAAACTGAAGAGTCTTTATATAGAGACTATTAATCCATAATAATTATTCTAACGCTCCATGTCTTCTCCTGATCAT
Source organism: Labrus mixtus (assembly GCF_963584025.1). Classification (NCBI taxonomy): domain Eukaryota; kingdom Metazoa; phylum Chordata; class Actinopteri; order Labriformes; family Labridae; genus Labrus; species Labrus mixtus. Next base: position 18,723,093 of record NC_083632.1, read on the forward strand.
TTATTGATCAGTTGTCCACTTAGCCTCTTCCTCTTGCCTTTTGTTGCGTTTTGATCAATCAGAGGCTGTTTTCTGCACTTTTCACAAAACAGACACTCTCTTATAAACGTGACTCAGCGCAAAGCTCAATAAGGATTAAACAGTCAGACAGCGATCCTCCAAATAATTAGTTCCACGGCAATTTGCTTTAGTTTTGCTTTTAGTTCTGCTTTTAAGTCGCTCACAGTTGGACATATTGTGTTACACAAAAAGCCTCAAATCTTTGACTTTTCCAAAAATCTGACAATTCAGACATTTCAGGATGCAAAAATCACAGCAAAATCCAGCAAAATCACAGGGTTTACTGGTCATTGTTGCTGTGGTGTTTTGACTGTAACCAATTAGATATCTATTTCCATCATATAGTGAACTAGAGAAAGACTCATCCTGATTAAAACTGAAATCACAAGTGTGTACAGGGGTTCTGATAAAGTTACTCCCCATTATTGACCACAAAAAAAATGCAATTTAGGGAAGTTTAGAATAGAATTAAGAATAGGGAAGCAATGGAAAAAAGATAAATGGTTGATACAGTGTTGATGGTGTAGCTGTGGATATGGGGCAGAGGGTCAGGGCAATGCAGAGGGAATCAAACTGTACCAAACACAGAATACAATTACTGAGGCATAAGTAATTGGACACATACAATTTTCCTTCAAGGGGAAATGGGTTTTGAAGAGTGGTGAGTAATAGAAGTGCACCACTGTGGGGAAAGTGGATCAGTAGAATATGAGTTCCTTTCCTCCAAAGCTTTCGCCATGCACTTCTATTTAGCCACGCTGGCACCTGTAACAACAACATGTCATCACGCTGCTACTTCAGAGATTATTGTTCTTTCCAAGATCTCCAAATATTCTCGCATAAAAAAACGAATTCCAGTAAATGTAAGGCTATGAAACAAGCATTTCATAACAAAGCCATGGATACTGTCAGACCTCTGGCTATTCAACAGGAGATATGACTCATAACCCATCCAAAGGACTAATAGCTAATGACTTGTCATGGCATAATGCAAGAAATGCATTGAATTAATGTTTTCCCAGACTTTAAGTCTCAAAGTTGAGCTTTGAGACCAATTTAGAGTTGTGATTACATGTCAGAAGCCGTGACTTTGCAACCTTTATGCACAGTGGAGCTCCCAGCCAACCGGCAGCCATACCACAGCAGCGGTGGAGCTGCTTCATGATTTCCCTGTCAGCAAGGTGAGTCATGCCGCCGTGACTAAGCAGCGAGACTAAACCGCTATCGAGTCTCTAAATCTATGGCACGAGAACATGATGTGTAGCACAGGAGTAATTCTATCTGTTCCCATTCAATTTCGCTGTCCCAGAAACCAAAGCAACCTTTTTTTTTTTTTTTTGGTCTCTGAGATGGAGGGCGGGGTAGTTTTGTTCCTTCCTTGGATCCTGACATGAACCTGGAAGCCTTGGAGCCACAGGGGCCAAATGTCTGGGAGCTACCCAGTCCTCAAGGCACCCTGACTGGGGAGCCAGTGCCAAGAGGCTGCCACGACTGGGCCGGGTGTTTCTCAGGGCCTTGGACCCATGTTTAAAGATGAAGGGTGGAGGGTCTAACACGGACATTCAGGAGCCTCTACTGTAATTGTGTTTCTGAATTTGCAACCTACGTCTACTGAACCAAAATGTGACCAATCAAAATGTAAAAATGTGGAAAAAGCTTCTCCTGGTGCAAAAACAAGCCTGTCAATAGGAATCAGCATTCACTTTTGTTCTGAAGTCCACTTTGACTCTCCAATGAAGAACTATAACTTGTTTTCATGGAACTGAAATCTTCATGCCACATCATTCTTTGAAGCTTTGAAGCTGGTGTAACTAGTATTTCTATATCACCAAGGACAACTTGTGATGTGTGGAAGCCACTTACAAAGTTAAAGATAATTTACACCAACTCTTCGGGTCTCCTTAACACTGTGATTTAGCGTCTTCAAACTCACCACATGTTTTGTTTTACAGCCCACAGTGTTACCACTTTTGGTTCACTCTTACACTTCTTCCCCTTTCAAGCAGTAGAAATATTTCTGGAAAAAACTGTTCAGATACACACGACATTATGCCACTTGCATAGCAACAAACACAGAGAATCACATTAAGTAACAAGCTGGTGAGCGTTGCGGAGAGTCTTTGGTGTAATTGGAGACTCTAACCGGGCTCTAAGAATGGGACTTGCATCTATGATAGCGTTGCTCTGTATATGTTCAGTATGTACATCAAACAGGCACCATGTACCACTTTGGCAAACTACCAGGACAATAAACCTGCTCAAGTGTCACTTGTGATTTCTCCATGGCACCCCTTGTTAAAATAAAATGGTTGAATCCACTTTATGCATATTAGGTTATGGGTGCTGCCAAAACAACATAGCTTATTCTGGCTAAACTCAATTGAACATGGACACTTTCTTTGACTTGCCACCGTTCAAATGTGACGACATACTGTATATCATGACATATTTATTTAATGTGATATATTTGTCCTCAGAATCCCAAGCGATTCCCACAAGCCTTGAGACTTTGTCCACATGTGTACTTTGAAGTGAGAATGTATACATTTTTTTACGGCTGAATTATAGCAATATTAAAAAAAATATTCCATTCGAGTAGAGAAAGTCGGCCAATGTACAGGAAATTGAAATGGATAACTGTTATTCTAAGCATAGCAGCTTATAATTCAAGCTTGTGTCGGTGTGTTTGTTTGTTGTTTCTAATATCCACGCTGCCAGGCAGGACAGGCGAGCGGTGAGCGCCAGGCACAACCACACAGACATGATGTGGAATTAAGCAGCTTAACCGCACCAAGCCGGCCAATCAGAGAAAGACTAATGGGAATACATGGACGTGGGTATTTAGTTGTCACACGGCCGTCAGCAGGAGATGGCGAGGCGACCACGCTGTGGTGCCACAGTCTGTGATTAGGCCTCGCCGCCAGAGGAAAATCAAAGCACTGATTACACTCTGCAGCTCACTTGCGGGCGTGGACTCACAGACTCGGTGGTCAGAGTTGAGTGACACTCGAATGGCAATAGAGGGAATTTACAGTTTCTGCCTTTCTGTGTAAAGAGGCCCTACCAAAATGATCATCATAGGTTTCTTTTCATTGTGGGAACAAAGTAAAATGTTGAAATTACGGTGCAGTTGGCTCATTTTGTGTTGTATATAGGCTTCTTCCAAATCGACAGTCCGCCATGCAAGACTTTTAAGAGATAATAAAATCCTCTTCACACTCATCCCTGCCTCTGCATTGATGGAAACACTGATTATAGTGCTGCGGTGTGGGATTATTCTTGCGACCACGTGTTGGTCAGAGGTGGCTGGCATTCAAACTATCATAGAGACAGAAAGAAAGGGGGTGGTTTTCTTTTCCATGGTGGTTTTGTTGTCACTTTTAGTTTGAGTTTTTTTCTGCTTCATCTTCTTCAGTCCTTCCTCTCTTTCAGCCATTCCTCTTTCCGCACAAAGTCTAACCAGCTGTAGTAGGGCTGATGCAACTGGAAGGTCGGGGGTTCGATCCTCAGCTCCTGTCCTTGAGCAAGACACTTAACCCCAAAATACTCCTGCTGCTTTGTCCGTGGTGCATGAATGGGATTAGTTCATACTCATAAAACCTTTACATAGCAACCTCTGCCATCAGTGTGTGAATGGGTGTGAATGGGTAGGTGTGACAGAAGGTGTTAAAGTGCTTTGAGTCATCAGAAGACGAAGAAAAGCACTGTACAAGCTCAAGTCCATTTACAATTTACTTCTTATGCAGCCAGCCTCGGTCAAAGATTAAGGGGACATTAGGGATTTTTCCTGAATACAGAGGCATGAGAAAATGCAGAGATCTCGCTGTACTCTCAGATCACTTCAATTATTAATAGCAGCCTATGGGATTATGACCATTGTTATACCCAAAAATACAAAACATACTGTGTAGAAAGAGATATCCAGCTGAGATGCCACCTAAGGCAAAAAGAAAACAAGTAACCATGGAATTTGAATTAAGTTCTAAAGGTTTAGAAGGATCCTCTTTATTTCGCTCTTTTTTATTTCAGAACACTGCAAATAAAAGAGATGATTACAACTATGGCAGTCCTTTTCCTGAACAAATGGAAACATCCCATAATAGTTCTGTATATTAGGATATAAAACACTACGTTAACTAAACCTCGCTCATTCCGGTTTTAAACACCTCCCTCAGACTCGTGTTGCTTCTGACCATCCCTCAAACGTAATCCCTCTTGACCCATCCACAGCTGGTTAGCAGCCCGTCACCAGCAACCTCTGACCCCCTCATCCAACACAGCTGCCATCTACAACAATTATCGGCAATTGGTCAGCTATTTTCTTAGGCCACTGAAATTACCATGTCGTCAAAGTAAGCAGGCGATAAAATGTAAACGCTTCCATTTGCAGATCAGAGTGCAGAGAGGTGTGCACCCTCACACATGTGGGTAAACAGCCCTGGAACGAGCACCCAAGAACTTTCACCTAGTCACAACTTGACAACATTGTGATCCATTTTTTTCCCTGGAGATAGCTATCCTAATCACAACCAAATAACATGAACATTTTAGACATTTCACTGGTGGATTCTATCCAAAGAAAGTAGAAGAGGTTTCAAATACATGAACTCTTCTCATATTAGAGTACTGCAGCGGACTGTAGCCCTGTTAAATCCCAATACACACTTTCCATTGTCAGCTCCAGATTTATGACCCTTCCCAAACAATACAGATCCCCCAATACAAGGATGATTAAGTGCTGCTGTGAAACCTTCGATCCCTGTGAACGAGGGAAAAAGTGAGATGTACTGAATGGAAGAAACTCTAATAGAGACGTTAATAGAGGGTATTGGGTGACTTGCCTTTGACAGCGGTGATTACTGCCGTGGTGAAACAACAGCACTTACAGGAAGCCGCTGACTCGCGTCCAGGGCTGGATCGCAGAATCAACTATCAGCTCTCGCAGAGATTGATGTCAGACATCAGCAGTGAGTGAGAGCTCTGCCACAACACCGACAGAGTTGCAGTTTGAATATGAGTAAAGCTTTGTGGGTAAAGCAGGTTCCCACTAGGTTCATAATACTGAATGAATGCACTAGAATTCCCAAGTCACTTTGGACGTCATGTCATTACCGTATGCTGTCAGACTCTACAGTTTGAGAGGTGTGAGAAAGTTTCCTTATGTTGAGCTCAACCACTCCATTGACTTTCAGTTCGGAAAAATGAACTACGAGTTTCTGCATCTGCACGTTAGTCTTGAAAAGCCCTCTGAGATGATGTCACGTGTACATCTCAGAATTTTTGTTTTTGAACTGACGCCCATGTTAACAGCTTAGATCTGCCAGTCTACAGTAGTCCATTATTTCCTTCTGTTGCACACGGATCAACAAAATAATGCAAAAAAAGAGAAAGTTAGATTAATCTGTGGATATTAATGGATATCTGCAGAACATGTCAGATGCAAAAAAAAAATAATAATAAATATATTATTTACCTGAATTCAACACTTCCTGTTTCACTATCAGTGTCAGATTTATGTCTTCACTGCATATCAATTACCTACATTTCATTTCACTTTGTTGCAATCATTGAATGCAAAATAAAAAGTCTGGGCTGGCAGCTGTGCAGCATAAAGACTCACCCAGGACTTCCATCAGATACGTGTGCGTTGCTTGTCAGCTATGATCCGGTATGGTTCCGAGCTTCCTCATCCGTCAACACCCACAGGCTGCGTCTTCAAAGCACAGCATGGAACAGCACCGCCGGACAGTTAGAGTTACAAGATCAAGGAGTTCCTTTGATAATTACAGAATTGTGGGAGATAATACGATGTATGCGGTATAAAACCGTACACAAACCCTTATAAACACATCAACAAGACACACACATGGTAATTTTTCTCAGCCATCAGAACAGAGAGATTTATTCTGAAAATAAACCGGATGATTTAATATTGTTTTGTGACTTCCTGTCAGGCTTGATCTGCTTTACGGTAAATTGATGCGCCTTGCTCCGGCATCGGGCAAAGAAAGAAGCCTTGCGTATCTGATGCAGAGGGCTCTGGACCGATGGAGTTGAGACGCAGCGCAGCAGAGCCAGTGGAAGCGCACACATTGAATAAAGTAAAAACCTATCAGATCGGCTCCCGTAGTAGAGCAGAGACGGGCCGAGAAACCTATCTGGTGGAATTTAGCAGTCACTGTGTGTGGACACTTCAGGCATGCCAGCCACAGCAGTTCAGTAAGGTTTCTCGCACACACAGGTAGATGTTGGCATTTGGGTAAAAATGTCAAAATACAGAGAGTTCAGTTTTCAAGGCCCTGCAGAACAAAAAGGGTACATCTTGATTGAGTGAATTGGTATTTTAACATGAATGTAACGTCATGCCTGGTATTGGGCTTCTTTATATTTTCTTTCTATTTACACAAATGACCCTGATGCCCAATTATCGACGGAGCTCGCTGCAAACATGCGTCGAGCGGGACAAAATAGAACGACCCGGACAGGAAGTCAGACAAGGAAGCGCACTGAGCGTCCAGTCAATTTCAAAATAAAACACATTATGTAGACTTACGATCGCATTTTCCACCTCTTTATTACAATTACGTCCAAACATAAACAGAATGAACAACAAATCAACCTCAGAAAAACAAAGCAACATGTTGTTTACATGTTTTTCTCGTTTTTCCTGCGTGGTTTTGTTTTTCTCCTCTGATGCGTGTACAGCTGCTAATGGCCGCCGGGCGGAGCAAAACCGTGGTGCTGACGGACCACGACACGCATGGAGTATGTGGAAATGAGGAGTTTAACAGTCTTAATATCTTACTTGGATGTGTTGTACGTTGTCATTCTCTCCTGACAGCGTGTTGTGTCTCAGTATTTGTCATAATAAGACTGCTGAATTCTGTAAACACGGACTCAATGGTAGCAAGGCAAAACGTTTATTTACTTATTTGCTTGCTTGTGTGAGTCTCACAGAAAGTGGCTCATTAGTCTCAGACTGCTCTCTGTTTATGTTGGGACGGAACTCCTCGTGGTGCCATTTTGCAATTTACGCAACAAACAGCATTCCGTCATGTTTGTGTAATTTTTTTGCTGACACGGCACTGAGTCTGACGCACAGGAAAGTCAGGTCTACGTGCCGCTGCTCCACTTCTTTTTCCTCAGTGTCTTCTTTGGACACCAAACATGTACGGCCGACTCTTAAGACGCAGAGCCAGTGGACCTGGGTTGTTTTTCCCTGAAGGGTCAGCGGAGATGAATCCAGTTGGGAGTGATGTCACCATCACAGCTCTTCTATTTTTTTTTTTTTTTTTTTAAGTGTGAGCCTTTGCAAATACAGTTATTTTCAGAGTGATTGACAGATCCATGATGTAAGCAGCACCTCTTACGTTTGCTTGGATAGCTCTGTAGGATTATCTGCCAAGATGGTGTCATTTATTTACAAAGCTCATTCTTAATATAAACTGTTTACTCTAACAAAACATCCAGAAAGCTGCAGAAAACACTGCTTGACATTTGCTGTCCTACTGCTCTCATAACATGCTCAGGTGTTCAGGGATATTTTAAGAAACGTTACTGCTGGTTTTCCCTGTTTTTATTCCATTTTGTAAGAAAAAGTTCAACTTTCTCTTTTTCAAATCCGATTTGGGCAAGAAATGTCGAATACTGTTTCAGGAAAAAAAAAAAAAAAAAAAAAAAAACACCCAGCAAGCCATTCGTTTAGCCTCCGTTGCCATGACAATGTTGCAGTCCAGTGCATGCTCAAGCACGCTCGCGCCCGATGTCGCTGAGTCACGCCGAGGCCGCTGTCCATGAGCCCGGCGCCAATCAATAACAAGTTGTGTGCCACTGAAAACCGCCGGGTCCGTGCCACCCTGGCCTTTTCTCGACGAGCCTGTCACCGCTTGGCAGGAAAGCATAAAGAAAGAGAGAACTAAATAAAGAAAAGAAAGAAATCAGTTGCTCTCTCAGGCGAGTGACAGCTCTCAGACATTTGGCAAAAGGTACCAGATTGGAGAAAAAAAAAGTTACATTACCTCAAAATAACTCAGGAAACGACCGATTTTTTTTTTCATTGCTGATGTTCTGTTGCTGAGTATTTTTTTTCTTCTCTTCTCAGGCAGGGCCGCCCCCTTCCTCTCCTATACCTTTTCGAACAAATGAGAGTCAATGAAAGAAACAAAGTGTGTCTAATTAGGGGCTGAAGGCAGAGGAAATCAGAGCGGAGAAATAGCAGGGCTCAGGCAGCAGCTTCTCTCCGGCCCCCACAAATCAAACCACATAAAATTGTCCCAGGGCTTACAGTAGGAGATGTTTGACGTGAGCGCTCCCCACCCAAACACACACACACACAGGGATACATGCACACACACACACTCATGCGTATGCACACAAATGTATACACACCCTGATGCAGAGATTGCGAACATGTCTCGCCTCAATAGCAGTAGAGTCAAACAAATTGCTAAGGTCTGTGCAAACAAGAACAATGTGTGGAAGGATTTGCTAAACTAAGCACACACACACACACACACACACACACACACACACACACACACACACACACACACACACACACACACACAGAGAGAGTCCACTCCTTCATCTTCTTAGGTTACCTTTATTTATTTCCAAAAAAGTAAACCAGCCAAAACCATGTTCAAGGTTCATATTAAACATGGAATATTGCATGTAATGTCATTTTTCTTCCGACATTTCCTAATCGTGTTTAACTCTCTCCAACCAGTCACGGAGCAAAGCCTTCCATCACGCTTTATATAGATGTGTCAAATTTAAAACCTGCAAAAGGCCTGCTGGTCTGCCCTGATTACCTCAAATAAACAGCGGGCAAGAAAAAAAGTCTGACTCATTCATCATTGCATCATATTGACGGCGTTTGATGTTTGATTTTTTCCCCCTCTGCTTTACTCAGCATTTCTTCTGTAGATCCCCACACTTAGGGGACGTCTTTTTGAGTCGCATTACATATTATTTAGTAAGTACAATTAAAAGCAGGATAGGCGATTCTCGGAAATGAACACCTCCTCCAGGTCCGTCTAAATAAAGCAGCAACTTCCAGTGTTGAAAAATGAAGCCGATGGCAGAAGAGCAAAATCCTGCAGTTCTTCGAGTGTCCACTTGAGGCTGCCTCCAGGAACACCAGAAGTCACATACACACCACAGGCAAAAAAGCCGTTTGTATAGCATAAATTGACATGTTTACAGCCTGGTACAAAAAAAACAAAATATAGCTGATTAGGTATTGCCTTCATGGGCACATAGTGTAATAGGTTGACTTTTTTTAAACGGCTCTGTTTTGATTTTATTTTTTTATTTTTGACCCGCCTCAGCTCCAGCTCTCAGCCTGTCGTTAGGTTGACTGAAAGTTAGGCCGAGACAGGATTTCCAGCATGGCGACTCCTGCTGATGAGCCTCCGGAGCCCCATGCAGGAACAGACGGCTGACGTCACTCAGGCTTTGTCCATTAATATTTACAGTGTATAATCTAAACCCACCCCCTCCATATTGTTTTCCACTTTATTCAAGTATACCTCATGTCTCATTCTGCTGTGTGAAAACAACATACAAACATGAAAACAGAAAGACAGCAACCGTGGCGTCACTTTTCAGACCCTTCACTTCCCCTCAGTTGTCACCAACACTGAAAAGCTCAATGAATCTTTACTCTTTCTTGAAGCAGCCTCTCTGCTTCTGTTTTTTTAAAATGACGAGTAGTTAGAAGTATCCGTGGCAGTGGTCACTTGAGCTTAGCTTTCTACTACTACTACCTCCGGTGGTGGTGAAGTAGGTTGATGCACAGCGAGGATTGAGTACGCACAGGGAGGCATTTGATTGGACATCAGTGTTAGGTCAGAGTCTTTAGAGTATCACAGCAGCTAGAGATGATGACTATTTGTCTGTCCTTTCTTAGAGAACATAATTTATCGATGGCTGTTAAAGACCATTTTAACAAAAATAACAAATAGTATATGCTGAATGAAATGACCAGCCCTACCTTTTAAAGTGATGACTTGTTTGTTATTGATGCCATGGAAACCCTATAAAAGTTCTCAGCCTGAAGGGGGAATATCACAACACATACCTGGAATAATTTCCAACAACTCTGTATTTATTTATCACATTTTACTTTTATTTTGAAAGCCTGATGCAGTCATTTAACTGAGTTTAGGGTATCATTGGTGTGCCCTTGAATTCTTAAGTGCCTATTATAAGATTATTTATGAGCTCACAATTCACAATTCACAGACAACAGGACTAGTATATTGGTTTTTACTAAGCGTTATTGGGAAAACTGCCATCTTACCTCTGTCACAGATTGGGGCTCGAATACTAAATGCTGGAGAGCTTTGCCCCCTCACATTTGTCTGCTATTACTAGGACGTCTTATGGTCCTTTAAAAATGCTAATTTTGTGAGTAAGAAAGTTCAATTATAGTTTGTGGCTGATTTTACTCTGAAAGCAGGTCTTTATTCCTTTTTCTGAAGATGACTTCCAGGATGTAATTCTCCCAGAAATGTTTGGATCTTTTGATTTATTATTGCAGTGCAGATGATTACATAATAAGAACACCTACAGACTTTGAATAATTCCAAAAGTTACTTGAGACATGCGCATCATTTACAGTTCCCTCTGGTTTAACACCAGACACCCAAAAACACATCAGTTACACTCACTTTTAGAAACTAAAAATCAAAGTATTAATGCAAGCCTGCAGCCACATGCAAAGCAGAGACTGATATATATATATATATATACTGTATATAAAAATGATCATTTATTTTCTAAACCATATAACAGATTCTGTATATATTATCTTTAAAACAGGATAAGAATGACAGACTTTTCTTTAACACGGGTGGGCGGATTAATTAATCAGCATCATTAGGCTACTGACAGTGAAATGAGCCTCATTAAAGAGAATTAAGTGAAACACAGCACCAGCCAGTGCTGGTGAGGGAAGGGGGTGGGGGGTGTGTGTGTGTGTGTGTGTGTGTGTGTGTGTGGGGGGGGGGGGGGGGGTGTAAGGGGGGATGGAGTGGAGAGAGAGCCTATATGGCAGAGAGAGAAATCAAGAATCAAAAATTATGAAAACATCCATCTGCAAAGATACAACCCCATCGCAGGCATGTGTTCTTTAGCCGACTGAACTGAGTCATTGTTGTGTTGTTGTTGAACAAAAGAAGACACAGGGCTGATTTAATAAGCCTGTCTTGTCATAGCTGCCGGCCCAGTGATGTGACTCCCTGTGGGGGTTTTGCCCCCTCTTGTGGAGCAGAGTTAAACTGATTCATTTAACAGGTTGGAGGTAGTCCAAGAGTTTCCCTCTGTCAAAACTCAGTGTTGCCAGATCTTTCTTATTCAACTGAACATTCAAAGAGTATAAAGGTATGATCACAGTTTGAATGCACCTTGTTTTAGCACCGTTTATACCAACCCTAACCCTTACCAAAGATCACATCTCCCGTGTTTCACCTTCCTCCTTAAGAAAAAGTTCATGTAAAAAATAAAAGGAGCATGACGCATCTGTTTGCTTCATCTCTGTACCTACCTGTCCTCCTTTCTTCAATCTGGGCTCCTGTGGCCAGCAGAGTAAAGATGGTGTCAATGTCTGCACTGAAGCCGCACCAGAGTCAGAGTAAATACCCAGCAAGAGGGAAAAAAAGATAAAGGGAGAGAAGAGAGCGCTGCAACCTTATTTTGCTGTAAATATAAGAAGCTTGAGGACAATAGTTCTGGGGAAAAATTGGAAAGCATTAAAGTAAAAAAGACAACAAAAAAACACTAACACATGCGGCAGTGGAGGAGGGTTTACTCACAAACAGATGTGTTATAGACTTCAGGATTAAACTCCGGAGAGGATACAATATAGACTTATTTAAGTTTCATTTATCTTTTCTTTAACCACATGATAACAAGTATCCCTAGTTCCCTCTGTAATGTCTGTAGTTATGTTTTCGATAGCTCCAGGTGCTTAACATTCACTTTAATTCAAGGAAATATCAGCAAGAAAACAACGAGAAGGAGTCATGTGCTGGAAATTGTACACAATGAGACAAAAAGAGTTAGAATAGTGTCTCCTCTGCAATTATCGTTGACAAAGCTGATATCAGGAGCCCCGCCCCTTCTTGATTTTGATTGGCCGGTGAGGGAGAAGTGACACTTACTAGGGTGGCGCTGCTCTAAAAGTTTCGACTTTCAACTGAGAGTGCTGTTAGCGCAGCGACAGAATCCTGAGCGCTAAAAACACTGAACTACATTAGTTTGAGATTGAAAGCGGGCGCCGCCTGTGGACAGAAACCCTAAAGCTGAACTGTCAATCATCCTCAAAAACTTTATAATTATTGACATGTTTTGATTCTTTTTTTTCTGTTCAAATGATTTGATTCATCACCAGTGGTTCTTTTTAATCTTATAGTAAATAAAACTAAGCATCCTTTTTTTGACCATAAGCAGTTTTATGAACTATTATTAAGACTAGAGTCTATTTGTTTTCAAGTGAGGCAGTCGGTTGGTTTTTGAATCAATCAATACAAACAATGCAGTCGTTTGCAATACTGATTAAACTCCGCCTTTGATTTCAAATCCAAGCAGCCTATCAAGTGCAAAACTATACAAAACCATTGAAAATTCAAATTTCCAAACAAAGCAGCAGACTTCTTTGATTTAGGTAACTGCAAATATTAAAGGGTGGAGAGCTGAACTTTCCAAGAACAGATCACACCATCACCATGTTCCTTCGCAAAATGAAGTGTAAGGTGAGGGTACTCCCAAGAGAAATAAAACATCATTTTTTTTTGGGTTGCCAGGATGCATATTCAGGCCAAACAACATAGTAATTTGTATTTCAAATCGATGTTGCTGAACTGTTTCAAACCCTAATCCTAAATTGGAGCCCTACCTTCCTTACTTCATTATGAATGTAGTCAACATGAAGGCTCACAATCATCCGTCATCATCCCCTAGTTCTACAAGTCATTTGGCCGCTGGAGCAGTGGAACACACTCCGTCACACGGGGCCTTGTAATTGTGCAGAGGGCCTTAATTGCGTTTGGTAATTGGTGGCTGTTTTAAGAAAATCTGCCGGGCTATCAGTCACCTAAATGGGGCGATGGAGAGGCCTGGTCTCACGCTCTCACGTCTGAGCAGGGGTTTCGGGTGCAGTGTGTTTTTAAGGTTCACGGCAGTGCTGTCGGGGTCTTCCAGCTTTCACCCAGCCAGCTTCCCTGGTGGTCGGCCAAGAGCAATGGCACAGCCTCTGGAGGAAGCAGATGACTCAGTGCGCGTGTGTTTTTCTGTCCACTGCCTACATTCATTTTGCTCTAAACACACTTGGACCTCAATTCAGTTAGAGCTGTACTTGGGTCGGCACTTAATTTCAGAGTGCTTTTTTGGAAGTTGAAAGTAATGACTGCCGCTACTACTGGTACCCCCGACAGACTGACTGATAGACGTTTTTTAAAGGCTGACAACAGTCTTGAATTGATTAATAAACTGTGTGTAAAGGCACATAAAGATTACCTTGTGATAAAATCATACCTCTGACATATTTTATCCAAATAAAAAGCGAATTAGCTGCAACAGACATCTGACTTACTTCCTATTTAACTAATTTGATTCTTTAAGGTTTTAATTTGATAAACAAAACTCACTTCGCAGCAGTATGAACGGAGCAAAATCTCAGACTTATTGCTTTAACATTTTTATATAAGCAGATTAATTGAAAAGCATAATGGCAGCTGGTGGAGCCAAAACTGCGGTTTCCATTTGTTGATATTTTATCAATCATCTGCATAAGATCATTTATTGTCATGTTTTACTGACACTGAGCAAAAGGTGGATTGGATCAGTGGGTTGTGGTAGTGTTGTAGTAATTGGTCTTGGTCTCAAGACTGGTCTGGAGACCACTTTTTGAAGGTCTCGTCTTGGAATCGAAAGCATTTTTACTCTGTCTTGTCTTAGTCTCAGACTGGACGGACCCTGGATTTTAAATCAAGATTGGTGAAGACCACCACTGACAGGCTATTTTTCCACTTCATTACTGTCATTAGAGGGAAAACACCCCTTTTTAAAAGAGTGGATAATTTCAATTCATTCATAATTAGATTTCTATCAAAATTTTGGTTAAAATATGGTACATTTTGGTTAAAATTGGTGTTACGGTCTAAGTGAGGTACATGCCACCTTCACACAAGATGACGATTTTTCAGGGATATTTATGGTCTTGGTCTCGCCCTGCCTTGGTCTTATTTCGGTCTCAGAGCACTCTGGTCTCTTGAATGTCTTGGTCTTGTGTGGTCTTGACAACAACACTAGGTTGTAGTGAACGTAAAGCCAAGGCTCCAGCTGACTGGAGGTGTCTGAATGAACACAAACAGATTTTGAACATAACACTTGTCCTACAAACGCCTCATGCCATGTTTGCAGAGATTTCCAGAGCAATGACTTGAAATTGCCATTCCTCTGTAGCAATGGCGTGTTTGCAGTAACAACAACAAATGGACATTTTCCACTTTCAAAACAACAGGACATTTTAGCCCAAGTTTACTGAATTGAAGAATACGTTAGTCTACAAATATGTTACTGTGGACAGAGCACTGACGCTATGCCTATTAGCTTGAAAGCATTAGTTGTTTCATAACTGGCCCATCACAGCTTTGTGCCTATATTGGTGTACAGCAGAGCCATTGTTACCTGACACTTGTTACTTGTTTTGTCTGCTGAGAGCTCATGCCAGTCCCATTTGGTGCTGCTGATTGGCATCAGAGGAAAAGTATATTGATCATAGTTTTCAGTGCCCTGCCACTCTACCAGCAGAAACACAGTTATGTAAAGTGTTACATCATCTTCTCAGATGGGGCTACTTAGGACAAACTCCTGTCAACTATGGGACCGTAGTCAAAGCCATTCTGTTGGTCAAAGACATGAAAGCAATTGGAAAATCTTACTCTGACCTCATTCCCTGCCAATAAAGTGCAATCTCACCTCACAATAGTAAGAGGCCAAATGGAAACTATCATTTTGGTTGTCAGCACCTCCAAAGTTGCTTCTCTTGGCTGTGACTGTGTCCCGGCATGTCTCTCTGGTAAGTGTGGCTGTCGCTGACCAACAGTGGCGGCGGGTAGACAAGCGCTGCGGCCACATGTGGAACATCACAGTCACCGTACGGTAGTCAGCCGTGGAGCCGGAGAGTCGCTGTCTTCTGCTCCCACAGGAATCAAACCTGGAGCGGAGAACTGGGATCTCACTGTGAGGGCCATGACTTCATGTTTTGCTCACCTCCTCCTCCTCCTCCTCATTCTGGTTCTCATTGACTTTGAGTTCTATGACAACATCCCCTTTTCTCTCTCAAGCTTATGTGCACAAGAAGGCCAGCTTTTGGCCACACTCCAGTCAAGGTCTTACTTGGATTTGGTTATTTACATGCACTGTTGATACCCTGGAGATTGAAACTTACCCTGTTGCCATAAATAAATACTTTACAGATACAACAGTCTGCCAGAAAAACAGTTTGAAAAGGGAGCAGATGTCACCAACTATGTTAAACTGAGCAGGAGGTTACCACAGGGGAAGGTTCCTGGAAGTCAGCAACGCTTGTCCAGCATGATGCTGTTTAATTTATTTTGCAATACGGTATTTCTTTGCTTTGTTCAGACTGCAGGAAAAATTTGATTTGTTCCTCTAATCAGATTCTTTGGAAGGACTCTCGTTTTTAATCCAGACAGCACCTTGCTTTGTGCTTGGGTTGCTGTGGTAATGCCATACCAGTAACTACAAATCCCCCTTCACAGACTATGTGTTTCACTGATATATTTGAATCAATTTTTCCCTAAAACATACCTTCAGGCATTGATGCTGAATCCTACATATCATTGGTGGAGAGACGGTCGTTGTAATTGTTGGTGAAGAGCCACAACAACATCAAACCTGAAAAATGTGAGATTGATGGTTCATTTACGTGCTTATAAACATACAACAAATTAGCTGATTAGCACTTTGGCATGCACATAGTTATTTTGCAATACATTTTTATCCAGTGAATTTGTTTCCTGGTATGCTGTTGACATGGCTCTCTCTCAAGACATTTTGTGGTGAGGGAGATTCATCGACTTGTCCAATAAATCCCAAGTCCTGAGTCAGGTGCAGGACTGTGGAAGCAGGGGCGTGTCCAGAGGGGTGGTATGGGCCCTGGTATGTAATCTGATCCCCAAAAATCCTAAACTGTGATTGGCTATTTGCCTTGTAAAATGTCCAACTTGTGTAAAAAAAAAAAAAAAAAAAAAAAAAACTTTTCTTGCTTTTAGTTTATTTTAAATGTTTCTTCATATTGTAAATTGTAAATAAACACTTTGCACATCAATTTAATAAAACAGGTGCAAAGGATAGGATGCAAAGGACTGGCCATTTTTTTGGGGGGGGGGAAACATGGCCAGTTAATGTATTTTTATGAATTAAAAAATGCATGCAAACTCCCGCAAAAATGTACTTTAAATTGTGAATTTTAAACATACGTCTTATTTTTATGTCATTAATAAATTAAGCTAAGAGGACATGTATCTTTACATTATCTTGTTTTAGAAAGTAGATTTGATTGTTGAAGTTAGAAAGGGTACATAATGGATATTCATTTGTGTGTTTTTGTTGGTACATCACACTTCATGCCACCCCAGTCAAAAAAGTCTGGACACGCCCCTGTGTGGAAGCTAGTACTGCAAACCACTCTAGTAATAGCAGAATGGGTTCTGCTTAGCTGCTAAACGCTCTTCACCCTGAATTTGTGGTGGTGGTGAAATCCAATTTGAATGGTCTGTCTGAAAGACATCAGTAGCAATCAGTTTGGAAGCCCAATACAAATCCCCTCCAATTGTGGGTTGAATATGATTAATATAAATGACATAATGATTTGTTTTACTTACTAAAATAAATAAAAAAACTTGGGCTGGCTTTCTGAACAAGGCCTTCTGTGTAAGACTAACACAATCTTATATACCAAGACTAATCAAAGAGCCAGGATGTTCACTGCCCTTTCCTCTCCCCTTACTCCTTTCTGTCCTTGGCACTGTTATCCCAACCCTCTGCCTCTTCCCTTTGTCCTTATGTCTCATTTTCCCCATCTTCCCCTTCTTTCTCACTCTCTGGAACAGGTGACACAGAGTGAGGCAGGTTATCCAAGAAGCTCCAGTCCAAAGTGACGGCATTAGTCACCCTGAAAGCAAACAAACTGCTACTAATCCGGTGCCTGTTTACCAGTAAATGTCGCCACAGCGGAAATCTGTGTGTGTGCGAGTGTGTTTCTGTGTCATAGCACATGGTGAGCACACCTCTACACCCTGCCCTTTTTTTACTCCCTGCAGTTCCACTTGTTCGCCTAATTTCAAAATTAATCACAGCGCCTCGGGAGTTATTAATGACCTAAACAAATAATCGACGCGGCGACTGAAATGGCGTCTCGTTTCCTCGCCAACAACCCTCCAAAAAAACCTAACTCCACCCCTATATGTATACCCCATCTGGAAACTCTAGCCAGGAATATGTAAATGGCAATTAATTGGAGAGCCCCATTTCTGCTTTTTTGAAAATATTTTGAGTGAAAACACAGACGCAGTGGTGTGTGTGTGTGTGTGTGTGTGTGTGTGTGTGTGTGTGTGTGTGTGTGTGTGTGTGTGTGTGTGTGTGTGTGTGTGTGTTCGAGGCTACAGCAAAGGTTGAGCGTCTCTCAGGCATGTGGCCAGAACCTGAACGCTGACTGACTAAATGATGCCGTCGTCAGTCAGGTCTGAGAATAATTTCACATCATTACACCGCAGGCGAGGCAGGTAGACACAGGAATTCTTTCCAATGAGCAACTTAGAAAAACAAAACATTAAAAAAAAAAAAAAAAAAAGGTAACGTGTAACAGTCGCTCCTTCTGGAATTCATAGTCAGATGTCTGTTCTGGTCGGGTGGCAGCAAAACCGCGTCGCCCAAAAAGCTTCCACCTGCTCATTGCAGGATAATTCAAGAATATGATACACCTCTGCATAAAACCAACGCAACACATCATAACGCACGTACGCCCTCACTCAATCTCTCGTCCGCCATGTTTCACCTTTTCTTATTTACCCTCTCTGCCTCTCTCCCCAAAGATTTATAACGTGGCAGGTACAGTTTAGTATGTGAGCAGTGAGCTGTGCAAACCACGTCATGACAACTCACGCACTGCCACACGCTAAAGCAGCATGCTCCGAGCCACAAACACACAGAGCTTACCTTACACGCACATGTCGCCGACCAATCAGAGCTCAGAGCAGGGGGGGGTTCTAAAGGTGACTCCTCATGTGATGTGGAGAGGCCCTTGGTGGCACAGATTGAAGCATTTAGGTGTGTGTGTGTGTGTGTGTGTGTGTGTGTGTGTGTGTGTGTGTGTGTGTGTGTGTACTGGTGTAGAGCCGTATGTTTACCATGTGTGTTTCCTTATGTTTGGGTGTCTGTGCAGTTGAGTATGTTGGTGTTGCTAAGACACATCTTCCCTGTCTCTCTTTTTCCCTCTTCTTCTGTTATTTAATTTTCAATCATTTTATTACACATCATGATACTCAAAAATATCTCTTGAGTCAGTACATTATTTTGAATTGAACTAGCCTCACTTATTCAAAAGCTCACACTGTTCTTAAGCATCTCAATTAGAAGCTCTAAAATGTAATGTTCCTGAATTTTAATCAATACAAAGACATCATTGATGATTATAAAACACTTACAGGAGCCCTAGATTGGCATTATAAACTCTTATTCCAATAAACTGACATATTAGAAACACAACAATCACCCACTCACCAAGCTAGCTGTTTAAATGTTTGATTTTTTTTAATCATTTGGACAATTTAATGATAAAATGAATATTGAACAATTAAAGTAGATACACCATATTTGGATTGTAATAAAGTATCACAAATTAATCAATGTATTGAATATTGATTGTCTTACAAGTGAATACATAGGGCGCTGGTAGCCTAGTGGTTTGTGCGCATGCCTCATGTACGGAGGCTAATGTCTTTCAAGAGGGCAGCCCAGGTTCAAATCCGACCTGTGGCTCCTTTCCCACATGTCGTTCCCCGCTCTCTCTCTCCCCCTTGATTTATGACTCTACCTACTTTTGTTTTTTGTTAAATAAAGGCATAAAAAGCCCCGCCTCCCCCCCAAAAAAATTAATACAAAGCCTTGATGTCAATTATCAATCTACATGCAAAACACATTTTATGAGCATTTAATCCAGTTTTTTAGAGAATTTCAAGAAAATGAAGCTTAATGAAAGAGTGCCTACAATAATAAATCAACACAGACACAGGATAAACATGCTGCAGGGTATTTGTAGAAGTTACGCCTTTATACTAACCCATGACATCACTGAGACATGATGGTCATGATGTCATAGAGCCGGGAGTGACAAGCATGACAGTAATGCTGCGTGTGATCCTGAAACACTTGGTCGCCTAAATATATCGTGAAAGACGTTACATTGAATAGAACCTTTTCCATTCAAAGGTCATAACTTCATCGTCCAATCTGTTATCTGTTCTGTTGATTCGATCTCTCAATATTTTTTGAGTTGCAGAGTTGCAGTAAAAAAGTTTGTTTTGATGATGGGAAATGATACACATTTTCAATATCCTTAGGCATGATAAAAAAGAAAATAGAGTGAGATTATTTTATCTGATCAGGGTGGCCAGAATTTGAAGCATTAATCAGATTATTCTCGTATATATATCTTATATCTCCCAAGTCAAACCTGTACAACACAACTACTGTCAAATCCATATGGAAGCACTATACTGTAGCAAAACAGCCCATCAAATTTCATTTTTCCCATCATCACACACCCACACACATAACCCTTACACCGCATCCCTTCGAATCCCGCCTGAGTTGAAATCAATATCTGTCTGGATTGATAAAAGACACCTAATTCAATTTATAAATTTGATCAAGCAGTGTAATAGAATAGAAGCTCGTGCCTGAAACACGTTGAAACCTAATCATGTTTCATGCTCTTGTGCCTCGTCTGTATTTGGGTTTCAACCTCGCAGCACTCTGCTGAACTCCAGAAAAATGTAGACCTGGAAGAAACTCGACCCAAGTCCACCAGTGCAGCGTCTCCAGCACGCATACATTCAATTTAGTAAGCAGGGGTTTTTCTCTTATAGCTTTGACAGGGCTTTTAATAGCCTGATTAAAAGGTAATTAATCACTGATTTCAGGGCGAAATATAAACGGTCTGTATGAATCAACCCGAGGTTGACATGTTTGGTGCAACAGGCTCGGTCACACCGAGGTGAGCGATAAATATGTGGCTTAGTCAGTCAAGCAGGGCAGAGTCAGGATCAAGCTGTGCCCCGGTGGACTTATGTTCTGCAAGGTGTGGGTTACATAGACCCCTCGGTGTCTGTATAGGCTACTGACCCGTTACTGGACCCCCTCTTCTACCGCATGCAAGGATATAGAACCACGGCGATGTGGGCTTGACACAACTTTTTACCCTCCAGCTCACAAAATACACGTATGAGTGTCCCCGCTCTTGCACGGAACATCTCGTTAAAGTTTCAGGTCGATTTTAGATGGAATGGTTGGAAGCCCCTGCTGCCACCAAACTTCACAGTATTATCCCCGTAAAAAAAACATTTTCATTCTAAAGACATTAGGGATGATTATAAATCAATTAAATATCTGTAAATCTACTCAAAGCTTCAGTCAGAAATCATAAGTGAAGTTTAAGATGTTCTGCTTGGCTAGCTGTTTAGCTTCAAACCAAGCTAGGCTAATCTACCACGATCTCTAGTTTCATATTAACCGTATTTGCAAGGAAATACTGTGATTATTAACGTCTTGATTTAAGGAGGGAAGCAAAGAAAACTATTTTTAAAACCCTTCACTAAAAGCTGGACAGTGAAGAACTTAGCTGGTTTGTAAGTGAGGCTAGTTGCTTCACTTAGCTTGTCAGAAGAAGGAGGGTGGATTTCTAGTTAGCTAGCCGGGCAGTGGCTACATTTTTAGTAATTAAGTGGAAACAATTCAAATATAATAATACATATTTTTTTTATTCTTTGATGTCAAGAACTTTATTGAAAGACAACTCAACCTTTTGCCATCAATGCCTCTTCCTATAAAAGCCAAGTATACAACAACACTCATCAGGAAAATGTCCGTCATGCAGTTGTGTATAATTTGAGGCAAAAGCTTACTAAAATTAGCCAAAATAACTTGAGAGACCCTGAATACACATTTCCGTCTCATCGTACACATCCAGTGCATGTGAGTGCAGTGTGGTGATGATGTTAGGGGAGACAAACTGTGACCGAGAGAAGGGAGGGAGAAAATAACAGAAGCAAAAAAAAAAGAGAGAGAGAGAGAGAGACGGGTGGCGTCGGAAAGAAGTGAGCGCTCAACAGTCCAGTGGAAGATTTCAATTAGTCATGGAAATAGGAGTGGCCCACCCTGCTGCCGTAGTGACAGACCTCACTTGTCCTCCTGACATATATTCCCAACACTCCTTCCATTCTGCACTACAGCTACAAGCTCCTTACATGCTGTTCCCTGTGGCCTTCCAATCCATCCTTTGGATTACCTTTCCTTTGTCCTTACCAATGTATCTCCTTTTTCTTCTTCCCTTAAACCTCTGGTGTATTCCCCTGTACTGCATCTTCTTTTTTTAAAGACTCTTACCCTTTTCCCATCACTCCACCTTTTTTCTCAGAGTGACAGCTGAGCTGTGACAGCTTTTTTACATTCATTTTTCTCTGCCACAGTGAAAGAACAGCCAGGCATCATGGGGCCTTGTTCAAACAAACAGGAGGACGTGTGGTTCGCCGAGGGTGGCGACAGGCCATAACAAACCACCGGCTCCTGGCCGTCGCAGGCACATGGTGCACATGGCCTCGCTGCGTCGAGCAGGGGCCTAATGGGACCTGCCGTTCGGGGTTTCCATGACAACCAGACAACAACAATAGCCGCGGTGCGGAGTGACGGCAGATGGGAGCTGATGTATTGAGCCACCTGGTCAGACAGTTTGACGTGTGCGGGATGGAATCACACGAACAAAAACAGGAAGGAGAATTTTCAGTTTGGTCTGAAAAAAAACTGCAGAAGGGCAAATATGAAATAAAAAGGATAGAAGTTATAGTGAAGCAATCGTGTTATGATAGGGAGCAAGAAGAGGTGTGTGTGTTTTTAAACAGCCTCTGGTAACAGTATGAGTCAAGGATGAGTCAAGTCAAATACATCAGCTGTATGACTGTGCAGAATGTTTACAAAGTATTTCATCAGAATAAAAGGAAACAGATTCTGGGTCAGCCGATGAGCTATTAAGCTAGATCTGGGCGCGCATAGGTAGATAAAAAAACAAATCAAATCAGTTAATTCTGTAAATTAAAAACACGCTTTCACCAGCCTTTACTTCTGCAATGTAATATCTTGACCATTGGAGTCACAAAAATGCCAGCAGGTCCTTAGTGGAATGGCCAGTCGTGTTCTCCCTCCATTAATCCAGGATGGAGACGTTGATAGACTTGGGCAGTGTGGTACAGCAACCTGAGGTGCAAATGTGTAGGATGAAGCACAGAGGACACTGTAACAAAGTCCTCATCAGACAGGGCATTGGTACATTCCATAAGGGGTTTTAAATAGGAAATGGACTTGAGCTTGTGTGGTCGCTTTTCTGGTCTTCTGACTACTCAAAGCGCGTTGACACCACAGGTCACACCTACCCATTCACACACCAATGTCAGAGGCTGCTATGTAATTAAAGAATCCCATTTATACACATTTATACGCCGCTGAAGAAGCAACGGGAGATTAAGTGTCTTGCCCAAAGACACATCGGACATGTGTGCTGCAGGAGCCGGGGATCGAACACCCAACCTTCCAGTTGAGAGACGACCCGCTCTACCAACTGAGCCACAGCTAACATTGAGCCACAATCTGTGCATGCAAAGAGCAACGTCAGGATGTCTCAGTACACAACCAACAGGGCCAACACATAACCATCTGTTGTTGTTGTAGCATGTTCAAGCATTAGTCACATGATTAGTTAAACTAAATAAAAAAATAACACAATTAGGAACTTAGAAACACATTTATGTTCACTGAAAAGTCTTGATTTTCATACGACTGTTACAAGAACCATGACTGAGAAAGAGAAGGGCAAAGACTTGACGGCAGGTAGAGGCTATTTCTAAACAGTCCAAACAGTTTATGCTACACATCTTGATAAGATCTCCCTGCTACAAATAAAAAACACATTAGCAGTTTGTTTCCACAAACCTCCCTCCGAGCTGCTGCTCCCTGCTTGCACTCAGGAAAGAGTTTCCAAGTAAGTGGCCAGATCTGCTCAAAGATTATCCCCAATGACCAGAACCTTTTCCCCCCACCTCTTGGACCACCTCTAACCCCATTCAACGATAATCTACCTCTGGACTCTGAGGGCCAACTGAGGGGCACACCATGACCCCCCAAGTGATGTTTCTTTTCTTTCATCCATTGAAATTTGTCATGCAGTGCTTACTTTATTTCATTTCATAATTCTAGTATCTTAAAGAGTCATTGCCTTCTTTCCCTTCACAGTCAAATGACTTTTATCTTATAGTCTTATATATCTTATAGTGCTTTCACACTTGCAGAAAACTCCTGAAAAATTCCTGCTTGATGATTAGCAAAAGCTGTATATGTGAACACAAACAGCCACAGTTTTTGCTCCGACTTCACCCAAAGTTTCTCCTGCCAGACCCCGAGTATTTTTTCAGCAGCAAGTCAGAGTGAGCTGATGTGAAAACGCAGCAGGATGATATCCGGATAATTCACCTTGAGTTTTCTGATCGTCAGGATGTTGTTCTCCCCTCTTTTGTTGATAGTGTGATCCCGTTGAACTACACGTAAAGGCAAATATTCTCATCATAGCATTGTATAGCGGACTCTGTTGCTACTTCTTTATTGTTTCATTCATCATTTTCAATTTTTGGGCCTATTATCTGACATGAGGCCTCAGTCATACAGCATAGTTTTTAAGCCAAATCAAGTTTTAAAGCCACAGCCAGCGATATCTTAGAACGTTTTTTCAGTTGTTCACTCATTGACAGTAATACAGGAATATGTTGTCTATCATGACAGTCAGAGATGCAGATGTTGTCTATAATGGTTTGTGAGGCAATGAGATAACCCCCCCACGTGATAAAAGTAAGTCTGGGGCCTACATTACACAGAGGTGTACACCTACGTTACACCTCTGTGTTGTGAAAAGTTAACTTTTCAACTCCATATGAACCTCAAAGGAATCAGTTTCATCATCTGTCTCCTGCAATGGTAAGGAACGTGCACAGTTAAAATAATAAATACATGTAAGAGCAGCCAAACAGGATTATATTGTGATGAGACAATATGGAGACGTATGCACTTGTTGGCGCCAAGGAATCAAGCGGCATAGAATGGATATATCCTTTCCGCCAGTTAAATCAACGCTCCCTGGCAGTGGAACGAAGACAACGTTTGATCCTAAAGGACCCTTTGTTATAAAAAAAATGACGACGTTATTAGCCTAGCTGACTTCGCAAGCGGGCTATTCAAGGGTTAGGTGCTTTGCTCACAGTCACCTTGGAAGCTGTGCTGGAATAGAGTTCTTTCTCGAATGAACCTTTCATTTTTTTATTCTTTCCTTTTGGGCTTAATTTGCCCTGTCACAGGTCAACCTTCTGACCCCCCCCCCCCTCCTTATCCTCCCTTGATTGCACAAGTGTCTTCTGTGGAAGCTTTGGTGTTTAAGTCAACTTGTTTAGCTGAAAAATTGGCAAGAGGTTGTGCAGTGTGTGAGTGTGTATGCGTGTGTGTGTGTGTATTTTATTCCCAGACTTACGCTGAGCACTGCTTGGTTCTACATCACTGATTGCACCCCAAGGCCCTGGGAACATTGGCAGCGTTGTATGGCCGGGGAGACTCAAAGTCTGATAGATTAACATTAATATGGACTTGGGGAGAAGGCTGGGCATATTAAAGGTCATTTCCCTCCTTCACTGCTATCAAGGGAAAATGCAGCGGGCCATTGACTGCAAGGCCACACACACATGAACAAATGCACCCAGGCTCACATAGACACAAGAACAAAAGACACACGAACAGGCATGAAGATATAATGATGCACATGAAGGCATGGTGGTGATGTAATGTATCCAGACATAGACATGAAGACAAACATTCACTGTCATAGGCTAACTGTGGTTCTCAACATGAGATGGCCGTATATACATGCATTGCACTGGTAAACTGTGCTGTGTCGACAGCCTATTAAAACCCAGTGAATTTATAACTCCCAATTTGGTGATTAAGGATCGGGAATTAGCTTGCTCTTAGCTTCAAGTTCTTGTCACACAGGGCCTTTTTTCTGTCTATAAATCTAACAGCCAAAGTTTTCTTCTTACCCCACCTTTTTTTATGGAGATGATCGCTCCAGCCAATGAAGGATTAAGACCGCTGCGTATTCATTTTTCACAAACTCAGTCGGAATAATGCCAAATCTGCGTCTCTCAGGTACCTAAACAGTACATTTGGGTTTCATTCTGAATGGCAACAGATTTAGTCTAAAAAGCTATTTTCCCCCTAAAGACATGGTAATGGTGGTTTAATTTTTAGTGCTGTGCATTGGTTGCAGAGGTATTCGCTCCAATGAAAGTCAAAATAAATCTCTGTTGAAGTATGTGTGAAGAATAATCTTTTTGACTCATAGTTGGGCTGAACAGAGTCAAAATGTTTGTGTAGACATTTCAATCCATCTCTGATTTGTTTCAGTACAAAGTGAGACATGCATGTTCAGTTTCTCTACATGTGGACACCTCCACGGAAGTATCCAATCACTAAGACCCTTTACATGCAAACACCTTGTAGGCTATATACAGTATGTTAAAAGCCATCTTACAAATGATCACACTGGTGCTAATTCCATAGTGTTCATATTTACATAATGTCTGACTACATTCTATGTTTGACTTTTTTCTATTTTTTTCTCATTTTTGATTAACCAATCACAGCTTATGAAAAACATACCTAGCAACGGGGTCGACCACACCTCCTCATTAAGATAAAAGTTATCGGGTGCTTCCGAATTGCAAAGTGCCTTCACAGTCTGACCGTATACAGTCCCTTCTCTCCGTGCTGTATACTGTTCGGGCATACCGTTCAGTAGGCGCACAATAGTCCGATAATTATTCCTACTGCGTCTGATTTATTCATTGTGGAAGTGGCGTCATTAGCCTGCCTCATGTTATTGACACTCCAACTCAGATGTGATATGCACGATGGCTCAGCAAATAATACAAAACTTCACATTGCATGTAAAAAATGTTAACAACTTAACATTTTAAAGGCTCGTTATCCGAACAGGCCGCAAAATAGTAATGTAGTAACGTAGACATGCTTTTGTCTCTACTACTTTTTAGTGTAAACATCTGACTCCTTAGCAGCCATAAATGCTCCAATAAGTTGTTCAGGTATAAGATGTGGTCAGTAAACTTATCTGAAAACAGCTGCATGTTGTCTTTGGGAACATGGTTGATTAAAAAAGTGAGTCATTTTTCACAAGAAGTGAAAACATAAAGAATCCTAATTACATTGGCATTAAAGGCAGTTACCTGATGATACAACTTCATGTTATGCAACGCCATAGACTGTATATTAAGATGCACAAAGAAACAGCCGCCCGGGAGTGAAGCCAAAAGATTTTACATTTAGAGCTCCCCCTGCTGGCTGGAGGTAGTATAGGTCATAAAACCTGCTCCTCTATGTTAACAGATGGACATGGGTTGAATATGATAGTTATTGTCATGCTTTTTTGTGTGAAAGTCATCTTTTTTCTAAGAAGTTTTCTTTTAATAAGTTATTTGATGTATGAAAAAACATGACTGACCGCTCTGTTGTCAAATTCTGCTCCTGCGCTCTGTGCCCCAGATGAGCACGAGGGAACGGCAAACTGAATGTAACTAGCACTTAGACAAGAGTCATTGAACCCCAATAACTGTGAGTGTCTGCTTCAAACCGACACAAAAATTATTTCCACTCCAGACTGTATTGACCGTTGTATTAGTATGTCAAACGTGTGTTTTGCGCTGAAGCGACGCAATGCCGCTGCTCTTCCAGTTGATCCCTACTGTGCAGACTCTGGATACAAACTTGTAACATGCTAGCGACCGTCATGTGGATATTCTGTCTTCATTCTGTTCAACGGGAGGAGGCTGGGGGATGTTGTCCATTTGTATATACCGTCTATGTTCAACACACAGGGCTACTCATCTTATTGATGTGTATAACGATCACCATTAGGATACAGATTCAGGTAACGTGAGTCAGTGTTTTTGTGTACTTTGGATGAGTTGTGGAACCATTTCAGAGAAAGGAAATACAATAAAAAAAAAATAACGACAGGCTTAAGTGTTCTTGTTGATTGGAATTAATTGTTAATAGCCTCCAAGGCAGAAATAACAACAAGGTAAGCCAGTACTATATGATGTATATGATTCAACTGGCTTTAAACCAACCAGCATGGGGTGCAAGTTGTCATAATTCCCCGGGAGGAGGGTAAAAGTACAATTTTATGTTAGGGAAGTGGGGGTTAATGTGCTTTTGCAAGTAATTCTTCAATAAATAATTTAAACTACACGTTTAGTTTTGTTTTGTTTGAAGACTTACATGATTGACCCCTTTTCTTTTCCCACTTCTTGAATGTGTTACAGTATTGACCATTTAAAAATCCTTGTCCTTCCTGGTCCCTTGGTAGTCTTGCAGTATATCTCTTCTTTGCAGCGATCCACAAATTAGAACCTTGTATGCAGTCCCATTCTCTCTTTCTCCACCACCACATTAACAAATTTATGCTCCTTGCCTTCACATAAAGTGTTTTCTTTGGTTCGGTTCCCATCTAAGTCTTGCTTATTTAAAAGCCGCACAGCCTCATACATTACCTGTGGAGTTTGGGTCTTTACATTATGTCACCCTGGGATTGGAGGTTCTGCTTTTGCACTTAAAAGCCCCCTGATGACGGACAAGGACATAATCAAACGAACTTTGAGGAAAACATGCCTGTGCAAACACACACACACACACACACACACACGCGCGCACACACACACACACACGTACACACTGTATCTGTGTGTTGTAGGATTGAAGCTACATTCAGCAGTTTTTCACTTTGGCAACCTCAAGTGGCAGGACCTAACAGTTTGAAGGCTTCACAGCACTTAAAACGGGAAACAAATGAGAAAAAATACACATATACTGTATTTCTCAACTTAGTAAAATACTCCCAACCTCCCAGCCTGTAGATGTTTTCTACTC
Organism: Labrus mixtus; assembly: GCF_963584025.1. Classification (NCBI taxonomy): domain Eukaryota; kingdom Metazoa; phylum Chordata; class Actinopteri; order Labriformes; family Labridae; genus Labrus; species Labrus mixtus. The sequence goes on from NC_083632.1 coordinate 18,751,497, forward strand.
TCTGTCCCCTCTTTTTAAGTTTCCATATATGCCAGTTCGTCATGGACGTTCCTTCAATGTCTCTGGTGGCAAATCTAAGATGCTTCACATGAAAGGACACAAGAGATTAGAGAAGGCTTGTAATCATTTGTTTTATAAGTTCTTAGGGGTCGGTAGTATGCTGGTTTAATTACTACCATTGTTACCACATTCTGCATCGTTCTGCCATGACAAATTGATGTGATTTATGGTGAAAATCACTCCAGCTTCCGTTTTAGCATAAATAACAAAAGAGGAGAAAAAACTCAAGCCATTATGATTCCCTTAACTTGTGGTCATTCATTACTCATACTTTTGCATTTAACATCATTATTGACACTGTGACAAGCAGAAATATACTGGGAGGAAGAAGAATAGCCAAAGAAGTGGTGTCAAAAATTGCAGTTCCTCAAATGGCCACTTGAGGCTGGCTCCAAAAGAGCGTTAATCCCCTTTTAATCCCACAGCCCTGTTTTAAAGTCGACATAATGAATACATACTGGTACAGAACAAATGTCATTACATCTACAAATAAAACAGGTTACTCATCCCTTAAAGGCACAGTACGTAGATCCCGCCACCAGGGGGCTCTCAATCAATGGAACAATAACAAAAGATGATGTTGAGGCTAGCGGGGAATCATGGGAGTTCTCTCTGCTTGCCCCCCCCCCCACCCCCCCACCCCCCCAGCTAAACGAACTCGGTGTTGGAAGGAAGTGAAGACCAACGAAGAAAAATCAGACCTGAGGAAGAGAATATGTTCATGGACGATGTATCCAAGTTTAATCAACATGACGTTTTTTTTTCAACACAGCAGCACATACAGCAACAGTACGGCAGCTTTCAGTAGCAATTCCCACTTTCTTATGTAGCTGTCTCTAACGTAACATCCAGCGTTTCCACGGCAACGATAAACATGCCAGTCTGTCATTGCGTCTCTTTCATGGCGACCTCCACAACATGACATGTCCCGTTACAACTATAAAATTACAGATTTCTCTGGATTTGATAACTGTCCATATACACTTCTAAATGTATTTTCTTCAAGATATGCTCCCTATTTGGAATATAGCAATATGAAAGGACAGGAATGTTGTGTTTTTATATTTGTAATACTGACAGAATGTGTATCCAAAATCTACAAACAAAAAGACAAAAGAATGTTGGACCATTATGTCACCCCGTTATTGTCAATGTAGATTCATCATGTGACCCCATTTAGGCATACTGACCTCCAGGTTGGGAACCACTGCCTTAGCGTCAGATCAGCCAGTAGAATAAATCTGCAGAATGAGACACATGAGCTTTGGGACATATGTTACCAATTTCTGTTGAACAAACTTTCCTCCTTGTCAATTCAATTTGGCAACCCTGAATGTTATGGGAGTTCTATTTTACACATAACAATGGCAAAGAGGCGGCCCATTACATGGAAGAGGCTCATGAGCATTTGATCGAGGTCCCATCATAGACTTAAGCGAAATCATAATGTACAAAATGCTTACTTGTGCTGTGGTGGAGATGACGTGCCAGAGGCTGAATCAGCCATCATGTCCAGGGTCCAACTGTCTGACCAGAGTCACTTGTTACGTGAGCTGTTCAGCGTATTTTCTCCTCCAAAACCACTACAGTGGCAATTATATGCAGTAAAGTTAGTTCAGAAAAAAAACAACCTCACTCATTCTTGGGTACTTGCTTTATAGACCATGACAAAATGACCATTTTTATCACAAGTATAAGGTAACCACTGGACACAGACATACTGGCTTGGTGGTTTGTGGCTCCTCAAGGAAAACAATAATGCCGTCTGCCTGGTGCTTAGCCCTCTGGGTGGTCCTGTACGAGGCTTTCTGGGAAATCTTGTTGTCTCCTCTGGCTTGTCTGTATGTATTCTTTATCTGCAAACGTCCTTCAATTCCAGGCAAAAGTGCTAAATTAGCTTTAGATTTGGGGAGGCATATAAACACAGTGTGTCTGTGTGTTTGTGTCTATAATGTGATAAAAATGAAAGGGCTTGTTAGAGGCAATGATCAAAACATTTTTTGAATTAACACCTTGTCTATTGAACACCCCAAATATGCAGACACAACCCTCCAAAATGAGACATGTGAAGTGTTGTATATTGTCCTTGGAGAGCCACTCGGGACACACACGAATAGTGAACAGTGAACAGTCCAGAATGCATTTTATTTCAATATTGCAAAAGTCAGTATTGCAATTTTGGAGCATTTAAAAGAATACAGTGGAAAAAAAACAGGGGTCAGATGGGGGTATAAAGCGTAGGAGGCAATAACCCCTTGATCCACAACCTCCGGCACCACTGATTCAGATGAAACCAAATAATTGAAAAACAGAGTTTAAATCTGCTTCTCACCTTTAAATCTGTAACTAGTCAGCCAGTGTTAAATCTTAAAGAGCTCATGGTACCCTTTTACCCCTCTCGAAAATATTTCTCCCAGAATGCACGTCTGCTTGTAGTAAACTAAAGCCTATAAGAGTATGGGAGGCAGAGCCTTCAATTATCACGCCATTCTCTTTTAGAATCATCTACCAATAGAAAAATTATTTTAAAGGTTGTGGTAGACAGAAACCCCTCTTTCATTTGAAAAGCAGGCCTTAAATTACTTTTTTCATAAAGCATGAAGGAATACCAGTGCTGAGTGCTTTTTTGAGCAGAGAGTGTTCTTAGGAGCAGACGACTGCCCGGAGAAAAAACGTAGCTCCCAAGAGCTCAACTTGTTCTTCTTCCATTTAGTCTTGCACATATTAGTCTTTGATTATTTTGTGCTTAATGTTGATATCAGGGTGACAGTGGCTCAGTTGGTACAGTAAGAGACGGTCATCTCTCAACCGGAAGATCAGAGGTCCAATCCCCAACCCCTGCAGCCAAAAGTCCGATGTAACCTTGGGCAAGATACTTAATCCAAAGTTGCTTTGTCGGCGATGAATGTGTATGAATATGATTAGTTACTTCTGATGGACACTTTTCATAGCAGACTCTGCCATCAGTGTGTGAATGGGTAGGTGTGACCTGTGGTGTAAAAGCATTTCAGTAGTCAGAAGACTAGAAAAGAGCTACACAAGCTCAAGTCCATTGACCCTCTATTTCTAATGTTATACTTTTGTACATAGACAGTTCACCTAAGTCAAATTCCTCGTGTGTGTAAGCGTACCTGGCCAATAAATCTGATGATATCATGGAGGAGAAACAATAAAGGAAAAGTTTAAAATCAAACACATAGAAGGTTGACTTTAGGCAAAGTTGAGTTCATGTTTGATTGAAAAACCTGAAGGTACGTTATTGTTCTTGCACATCACTTTGAATGCTAATCCAAAGTATTTAACACCCATGGCAATTTCAAGGCAGGAGAGCAGCTCAGCGTCTTCCTCCGTCACACACATATGCACACACACATGTGCGCACCATCATACATGCATGTGTGCACGGTCTCCTCCAGCCCCTGTGCTGTAACAAGAACCCCTGGCTGTCAGCACAGCGCTGTGAAAACAAATTAGTCCAATGATTAATGGAAGGGAATTAGAGCCAGCAGATCATCCTGCTGTGAAGATGGGACACCCAGTGAAGAACAACAACGAGGCCTACGAGTCTCACACTCAGTGTTTTTATTACTCAACTTGCGAGGACCCTCGCTTCAATATTCTCTTCATCGCACCCCAAAACCACGATGTGGACCTCTAAAACGACACTTCTACACCAACACTTATCAACTTTCATTTAATGGCACACACTTAAAGAGAAAAAGAAAATACTTACTTTGACATAATACCAGAATATTTATATTACAAACAATCTTAAAGTAACAGAGGGAAGTACTGACTGTTCTCAAACCCAACACACGAGTTGATAAAGGATACTCCTGGTACTGTACTTCATCTCTGCTTCCTGTACTGTACAATATAACTCGCAACGTACCCTAAAACAGACGCTCCCAAGCTTTTCATCCTGCGACCCCCCAATGATGCCCCTTCTTTGCCCTCAATAGTCTTCTGTTTTACACTCCAGATAATGTTGCTTTTTTAATCAAGAAGCGTTATTAACGTACATCCTCACATGGCAATTTATTTACTCTCTGAGACTAAACAGATTGTTGTCTGTAGACAGGGCTGCCATTGGCTCATGAGCAGGAAGTGGTGAAGGGACGCAGCTGCAAGTTTCATAATTGATTGACTTATTTCCCATTCACAGAGAGCTTACAGTAGAACTGCAATTGGTAACATAATTTTCCTAATGCATACTTGGTCCACGTTTCACTGTCCTCACCACAGTGTCACTCAAGGTAATTGCCTTGTTTGGGCACGCCAGCACCGTGGGAATGGAAGACTCAGAATCAGCAAAATGACTTAGTTATGTCACAGCAACATTGCCCTGAAGCATGCTGAGCTAATATAAGTCACTCATAACAGACAAGGGAGCTAGCAGCAAATTGAATAGATGCATTTCACAGAGTTTAAGAGTGTTTTTCAAACTATAGTTTTTTAAGATATGAGAATGTGTATTCACATACTTTAAATGGCAGTGGTGTATTTCCCCAATGTCCACTCCAAAGAAACATACTGTACATTGGGCGAAGACACAATGACTCTCATCAACCGTGATTAGATTTCACAGCAACTGTAACATTGAGAATATACATAAATCCTCCAGTGCTGAACGTGTCCTCTCGTTAGCCTCTTTTTGAAGCGTTTTCACCTGTGTTCTAACTCCCTCACATAATGTATGTTTCTCTGGTATCCATGGCAACGCACCGCATTCTTTGATGAAGACCAGATTTGGACAGTAACCAAACAAGGCTTTACAATCGCAGAACATAACGTAACAGTTGGATTTATATGTGAATCACCAAATGGAGCAAGAAGAAACGATGATTAGCATAATTATCTTGACCGGTACGTTCAAATGAAAAAAAAAGGGCATCAGTGACATTAAACTGAGTTATGAGAGTCAAAAAAAGAAGAGCTGAGGTTAATGATTACAGTATGGAAATGAAAGTGATAGCAGTTTTAAGGGCCTTTCAGATAGGACGCGGTGTGTAGGAGAGCAGAGCAGAAGGGGAGCGCACGCGAGCAAAAAGCAATGCCGCTAGTTGCTAGATGACTGAAACCATAGTCGGGAAAATAGCTACTTTTGGAATGCACAGTTTGTTTGCATCTGTCCACCATTCAGTAGACAGTCATGGGTCTTTCTTTTGTTGAGGAGGGGGAGACCAGCAGCACAGACGGAGAGGGTGCGTGTTCATGAAATCCTCAGGGCACGACAGGATTTGGGAGAGTTTAGGCTCGTCCAGTAGCTGCAGCTCTATAACCACTGCTGAACGAACTGCTGTTGTTTTAACACAACATGTCACGCCCAAACTATTGGAGATTTCTTAACAAACTAGAGATTTCTCTCCGATGTCCTGGTAGGTCTGTAAACCAGAGCTCAGGAGAGTGGGAAACCGCTTGTTGGGATCTGATCTTTCCCCGCTATTGGACGCATAGAAGTGACGTCACAAAGCACTGCGCCAGAGTTGAACATCTTTTCTTTTTAAAGATTGTGGCTTCATTGGAGAGATAGGACAGTGGACAGAACTGGAAATCAGGGAGAGAGAGAGAGTTGGGAACGACATGCTGGAAAGGAGCCACAAGTTGAACTGGGCCGCCCGCTTGGAGGACCCCAGTCTCCACACATGGGGCGAGCGCACCAACCACTGTGCCACCAGCGCCCCCCCAAGTTGAACATCTTTTAACTTCAGTGCAGTGCGCATAACGACAAGGGAGACCAAGCTGAGCGAAGAGACACTCTTGAGTGGAGCAACACATCCTACCTGAAAGGCCCTTTAGCCTAAAAAAAGCTGAACGACAACAGAACGTCTCATGTCTCAGGATTCTTTGATGACATTACTGACTAAACATGAGATCATTATTGGCCTTTAATCAAGAAAATGAAAACCCATCGGCCAGTTACATCAACCCCTGTTGACTCATTGTTCATGTGTTGGCCGTCGTCTTTCCCAGAGTTTATCTTGTGTTGTGAAAGGTGTGGTTGGTTAGAAATAACATTACTAAAGCTATTTCATCTTTCTCACAGGAGAGACTTACTATGATGGTGTCCATGATGATCTAAATGCTGTTTCAGAAGCTTTTTAAACATGTTGACAAGAGGGGAATCATGGAGTTCTGTTCACTTACTCGTGTTGTAAAAGGAAGAATTTAACAAAGCGGAGTTTCAGTGGAAAATCAGTGCAAAAAAATACATATTGGACAAACTCTACAGTCTTCTTTGAGATGTAATCCTTACCCTGACAGTGCTCATGTGAAGAGGGCAGCAATGTTTTTGGAGAGAATCGAATACTTCTTTGCCAATACCACAGATTAGCCGGAGCTGAGAGGGAAATGAGACTGATTGGAGAGACGAGCTAATTAGATTAAATGATTCTTCATTAACGTCATCGCCATGGTGGATTGACTATACGTTGGTGAGAGTAATTCTTTCAGCGTGCTCTCTCTGCTGCACGCTGGCAGCATTGGACCCCAAAAGTAAAGAGATATCCCTTTTCAGTAAATTAGCCGGTGGAAGCGATCATCACCAGAGCAAATATTGACCACCGATTTGGATAAGTGATAGGAGGGGGAAAAAATAAATACATTGTGAACTTTTTACACCATGTGTCGCTACTCTCCATCCTCTTTATGTTGAACTAAGCGGGAATGACCAGCCGCGGGTTTCCACATCAACATTTATCCTGGAGCGGTGCGCCAATTATTTTTAATGGAGCTGAAATAAGAATAGCGCGAGGAGCTAACAGGAGCGGAAGGAGTATATTGGCCAGGAGTGGGACGCAGCAGCATGTGATGACCTCATGAAGGAAGCCTCTGCTCTCTTCTTCTTCTACTTCAGCGTTTCAGAACAGCGGCTGACGGAATATGAGGCTCGATCCGAACGCGGCGGGGGCTACATGAGTACTTTGACTGACCCGTTTACCGCAGAGTGACAGGCGAGGGAGCCACAGATGGCTCACCTGTCAAGAGGCGGATCGCTAACGTGGTGACGGATGGAAGAACAGATGGAGGGATTGGAAGGGAGAAAGAAAGGCACTTTGAAAAAAAAAAAAAAGAGTGAAGGGAAAAAAAAGTTGCAATATGAGATGTCTCCTTCTTGAAACTGACAAAAGGGAAGCAGAGGCAGGGAGGTGGAGGAGTGAAGGATGTAGGGCGGGAGGCCTCAGTCCCTCTGGTAGCTCGAGTTGATGTAACCTAACCAGTGAGAGCAGTTAATGACATTTTATATAACTATTAAGCAATTATTGAATATACAAAGCCTTTTTATAGCGTCCGAGCAGCGTGTACTTTGGGGACTGAAACAGCGGAGGTGGAGCAGAAGGATTTAAAAAAAAAAAAAAATGGAATAATAAAATCAACGTTGAACGTCCGGGCCAAAACCTACACTTTCATGGCAAAAGCAGTCACGCTTATGCATAATCCACCGCATTCCTCAGGTTTCATATGTGACTGGGCTTTGTCCGCTAAAGGCCCGAGCTACTTTCTTTAACAGGTAGAGATCTCCTTGGGTTCCCTCAGGTAAGCAGAACACAACTATGGCTGCTCCCCCCCCCCCCTCCCCTCTCGCCTCCCTAGAGCTCACACAGTGGAGCGATGCAATCCTGTACCCTGACGATGGAGTCAAGCTGCCAGAGGGCTGCAGAGGTGACAGGGGCGCATGCATGGAGGTCATTGGAGAGCACCTACACAACAGTCAACTTTGCGATCTGCATTTTCATTTTGCATTACTTGGTTATTTAATTTTTTGTTGAATTGTGTGACTTGCCTTTATTTTATAGGACAGTGGATAGAAATTGGGATAGAGCGAGGAATGACATACAGGAAAGGAGCCACAGGTTGGACCGGGTCGCCTGCTTGGATGACTGTAGCGACCTAACCGCTAGGCCATCTGCACTCCAAATTGTGTGATTTTTGAGGTTCAACACGATAAAAGGCCTTTTGCATCTCCAGCGTTTAAAAACACATTCATAAAAAGGGTACAAAGAATGACTATATAAACTCAATTATAACACTGTTTGATGCTTTTTTTTTAGAGCAGATGAGAAAAGCTGATGTGATACTACCCCATCAGATGATATTGAAAAGCAGCGTGAAGAAGAATGGCCTCCTCCAAAAAGCATTCATCATCATGGCTAATTAAATATAAAAAATCTACAATATGTATCCATACAGGGATAGGATTATTGAAGATAGTTGGATGTACAATGCCTTTAATATATTTGTTTAAAGGCCTGACTTGTGGCACTGTGTCAGTGTAGTATTTAATTCCGTTACTCAGCTCACACTTAGCACAACTATCTGTGGCCCAGTTGGTAGAGTCGGTCGTCTCTCAACTGGAAGGTACGGGTTCGATCCCCGCAGCAACATGTCCGATGTGTCACTGAGCAAGATACTCAACCCTGAATAGCTCCCGCTGCTTCGTCAGTGGCGTGTGAATGTATATGAATGGGATTAGTTACTTCTGATGGTCACTCCCCATACTAACCACTACCATCAGTGTGTGAATGTGTAGGTGTGACAAGTCCATTCACCATTTTACCATGACCATTAGCGTGTCGCATCTTCCCCCTCTAGCATCTGTGATGTAATAACAATAATATTCACTGATAAAACCTATGAACACTGCCGTGTCTATAGGAGGTGTGCAGAACATGTGTATAGTACAAGAATGGTTTAGCTGCAATCACCAACAAGTCGTGCTTTTCTCCTTCTGAGCCTCATTTTAGAAGTTTTACAGCCTGTCATAGCGTTGCTCCTGCATTGCTCTGTGCACATTGGTGCAGTTTCACTGAACACATTAAAAGTCCTCAACCACACCGTGACCCAAATCATCTGTGATGTGCACAAGTATGGTCAGACACTCTGGGTTGAAGGATTATTTCATTTTTTTTAAGAATAAACAAAAAGTGAAGACTAAGATATTTAGATTCAAAAAGAGAGTTTCTTTGCTTGGCAGTAAATATGTAAAATTATTTCATAAAGCCATAATAGCCATGTGGGCATTTTGCACTATGATTATGGTTACCTCAGTGCTTTTTGCTCCTTCAGGACTCGACCACTTCAGAGCTGCTCAGTGATCACAGCCTCTCGGGTATTATCACTATGTTGAAAGTCCACCTTCAGCCCTCTGCGTCTAATTCTAGCTCCAAACCCAACTGCAACTGTAAATCATTTTATTTAGATAAATATGGACTGTTTGCTCTTGGACTGTTTTCGGAATGTTCCTGAATTAGTAAGCGAGTTTTTGCAACGGTATTAATCAACCAGTTTTTTTCTTGCCAGAGGAACGAAGCTGTCAGTAAAAATCTGGGAGCCGGGCCGGGACTCGGCAGATCTCGGTTATATTTACTCCAGGAACCTTGTGTGAAAGCAACCTCTGTCTAATCAGCAGAGAACATTCTGGATCACTTGACAGCATCAGCCAGCAGTCCAGGGAATGGGAAGTTTTTGTAAGAGGAATCCCTGCATGACTCATGATGCTCCTACATGTGCACATATTAATGAGGAAAGTTAAATGTCTATAATTGCTAACATTTGCTCATGAGTCAGCAGAAAAAGTTCAGATTGGAGTTCATGTCAATGGTCTTTAATAATAATCACAATACGCCTGACTCAGCAGTTAAGCCTGTAAAGCTGTTTTTTACATATGCACTCCTGAAAACATCTTTGTCTTTTCTGCAAGTGTGAAAGCCCTATAAGTAATGACATGAAACACAGCGAGTTGTAAGTGGGAGAAAAACACCAGAGGATAATAAATCATCTAAACTAAACGTTATATAGTGTCAGCCTTGTGTTTTGGGCCTAACTGACTGAATATTTCATGCTTTTCTAAGCAGATTTTACAGCTTATTACTGATTGTGGCTTTTTTTAATGCTCTCCAAATATGAATGTGTACTTTCCAGGTCATGTATATTATCCTGTATGGCCCGCCTGTGTTCCATTAAAAAAAAAAAGGGTCACATTCATCAGAAGAACATAACATAATTCAAGTCTCGTTTTATTATTTACAGAAAAAGAAATTGGAGTTATTCTGTGGAACAAGGTGCAGCATACATGTCAAAAAAACAAACCGGGGGAAACTAAATATAACTGCAAAAACCAAATCATAATATTTTCTCAGGGCACTGTACTCGCATGTACGCGTGACTGCCTGACACAAGGAAAATAGACAAAGATGATTTTTTCGAAGTATTTGCTTAAGACCTCACACCGTTTCCCATGAAAATACTGCACAGAGTACATAGAGGTGAGGGACAGGAAGTCAGACGCAGACGATGCAGGGAACTTTGTGGAAATAGAAACGTTTGCTGGTGATTTTTCAGACACTACCTGTGTATCTGCTCAACCTATTTACTTTGATAAGCACTAAATAAGCAATTAAAAGGGTTTCTTAAAGGTGCACTATGTAGATTTGGTAGTGAAATTTGAAAGTTGGAGAAGTGAAACAATTCTTTGCTATATTTTCTGAACTAAATACACAAACTTTATTCAAAGGAAAAAATGGATCACTGAACACTGTTTGGAGTTAAAAAGCTACCAGGAGAGTTACTGTTTCACTGTTGAGGACCCCCACACCATAACTTCTCAAGTATCATTTTATCTTCAAACTGTGTTCCAGGGACAAAATTTTCATCTGAGGACAGTTTGTGTATAGAGTTATGAACATATACCACAGAATCTGTACATGTATCCAACTTTCACATTTCTCTACCAAAACTACATAGTGCACCTTTAATGTCATATTTTTAATAGCACAAGTATATCATAATGCATGTGCAAAAAACACTCCTGTGTAACTGTATAAGAAAATGTAATAAAGTAGAAATACATTTGAAACATGAGATTTTTTTTTGATTGATTGATTTTTTTTGGATTATTGTTTCATGTATAAACAATATGCCCAGCTCGAAACAGGCTCACAAGACACCATTATTAATACACAGAGACCAAAGACCAAAAGTAGACACTTGATAATAATAATTCTAACAAAACAAACCATCCTGACGTTTCTTCCAGGCTTTAGAGACAAACGTATAAACCTGTAAACACTGATATTAAACAACTGTTCCATCCTGTCATCATTTACAGGATTCTGAGGGTACATTTCATTAATCAAAGGTGATCTTAACTCACTGTAAAAAGAACGATACTATAGAAAATGAGATTAATTCTCCACTTTGTTCACAAAGTCTGTGTTCCGACTTCAAGAGCGAGAGAAAGGATTCCTGTTCTCAGCGACCAAAGATCTCTGACTTCTTGCTTTGTAGCAACGTTTTTTTTTTCATTTTAACCTGAGCACATTTATATTCATCCTCAAGTGTGCAAGCTTTTCTTCAGGTAGTCGCTTTTCAGCATGCTCAGTGCGCGCTTCTCTGAGCAGAGAAGAAAAGATCCGCTCTGAAGGCACAGAAGTCCTCTTGACACACGGATAACTTCGTGCCAGCTTAACAAGGAGTGGGAGCTAGGTCAAGTGGATCATTTGTCAGTGGTAGAGATTGTAGCTCCTTGTCTGATCGTCCTTTCAGATATGGAAGTAGCCAACACTCAAGGAGCTCTGCAATGTCTTGAATGTCTGCCCAAGGAGTTCAGCAAGTGAAGATTTCCTTTATTTGAGTGAGTGAGTGAGTGTGTGTGTGTGTGTGTGTGTGTGTGTGTGTGTGTGTGTGTGTGTGTGTGTGTGTGTGTGTGTGTGTGTGTGTGTGTGTGTGTGTGTGTGCCTGTGTGTTCTGGAAAGTGGTTCCCATTCTCTCTGGTGTCAACAAATTCAGCATCCCTCTGCTCAGTGTTTCCCTCCTCATCAGCAGAAGTTGCCCAGTGACACATTAGGTGTGCACAAGAAGAGGACAGATTTGAATCTGGGGTCCACGGCTGTTAGAGGTATTCTTTCTCCTGTTTTAGAGTCATATCTTTTTGGGGTTAGGGTTGATTGATTGTGCTTTTTGTCTCTCTGACAAGAGGGGATGCCTCAAGTGGACAGACTCTGGCTCAATAGTTTGGCATGGGGAAGAACAATTACCATATTTACATAACATATTATTGTGTTTTTGGGCTTGCACAGTCTCTTTAAAGTCTCAGTCAGGCTACAGTAAGTGACCCTCTTTTTCACCTTCATGAAAAAAGATCAAACAGAAATGAAGGCGTGGCTGAATTGAATTCATATTAAAAAGCAAAAATATTGATTCATGATTTTTAATTGATTAATTAATACTTTAGGAATATTATGTTGCATAGAGTAACGTGCCATGTTGCTTTAATCTTGTGTTAAACTTAAGTATTTTAGGTATTTAAATGTACAGATCTAGTCATTTAATCTCTTAGCAGACTAGCATAGCACTTAATTTACAACGTCTTCACAAACTTTTGTTTTCTCTGTAGTGCGTCTGCTGCTTCTATGGAAGAAGACGTTAATCATCCAAACTTTTGCAAGCCGTCAAGCAACAGCTTTCAGTTTGAGCATGTGTGCAAAACACCAAATTAAGTTCATATATAAAAAGCATGATGTAAAGTGCAACAACAATAACAGTACATCCATAACAGTGAGAAACATGGTGGGTAGTTGGTGTGTCATCATATCCTACTTATATTAGATTTGGTCAGGAAGACAGTTATTTTTCACAAGCATATTTTAATTGTATTGCACGAGTAACGACAACAAGTAGCTTTATCAATTTGTCCCACCCCTAGTTGTGAACTTGCCTAAAGTATGTGTCAAAACCCAACAACATGATTCATTTAATCTAGACAAAAAGGTCAAAACAAAAGCTTACTTTTTAAAGAATCCAGAACTCAAAATGGACAACAAAAGTTCCAAACAGATATCCACAAAAGGGGGAAATAAAAGGAGGAGCCACATGGAAAATCACAAAGAGAATCCACACATACACACAAGGACAGCGTTGTGCATTCACCTCATGTTTTCAGCTGCTACGTTATCCGCTCAAGAGTGCTATGTACTGATGTTGGTACCGCAACCGTTGGTATCCCCTGACGGATTCGTCGTTCCTGTTAAGAGCGATAATTATTGAAAATCACAACAGACAGGAAGTATAATGAGACATGAGGGAAAGAACTACAAATTTTAGTATGTGGTAAAAGTAGTTGAGCCGGACCGATTAATCAACCAGCCGATAATATAGGCCGATATTAATAAATCAAGTGACTATTGGTATCAGCTCTTTTTATGGCAAAATATGCGCAGATATCACTAGATTTATTCACCAGTCAAAAAACATTTATGAATTTCATTGTATTACACTAGCATTTATCTTTCTGGCTGTCACCAGTAGAGTGTGTTATATGTGTTTCACACATGTTTGACAACTACATTTGAGGGATCAACACAACAAATGTGTATCTATATCTATCTCTAAATATCAAAATAGATCTAAGAAAGATATCAGTCTATTTATCCGTATCTGATTTTTCTCTCCTCAAAATCGATATCGGCCCCAAAAATCACATATCAGTCTGGTCCTAAAATAAAGTATATGAAATACATGGTAAGGTACATGGTGCTCTTACACCATGTACACTAAAATGCTGAATTGAGCATAGACAGCCAGGACGTAATGATGATGTATTGTTAAAAGTACATCACCTTTTTTTGCTCTTTTTCCATTATTCATCACCGCTGAGAATGCCAGCACCTCATCTAATAATCATACATCACATATTTTAACCATTGCAAAGACCACACAGCAAACCTCAAGTATCGGCCATGTTTATGAAACAGCACGTATACCTGGCGGCTGTGCTGCCATTCATCATGACAACTCAAGCCAGACAAGACTGATGGAGTGCTGACAGTGTGGATGGATGGGCATGGGGCGGGGAAAGGAAGGAAAGAAAGGCGGAAGGGTCGGAGGCTGGCACTGCCAGATGGGTGGAGAGGAGAAGGAGGAAGGTGAGTAAACTGGCAGCAGACAGATGGATGGAAAGTGTGAGGAGGGGTTTACTCAAGGTGTGTATGGTCTGTAGAGTAGAGTATAATGGGGTGTAGGTGGATGGTGATGGTCGTCCTGCTTGCTACCGGCCTCCACAGCTCCAATGATAACTTGCGGTTTTCAAAAGTGTTCCTCAGAGCCACAAAGAGGCCTAAGAAATGGGCAGCACTTGGCAAGCAGTGGTTTATTCCATCACAAACAGGGACCTGGGACCCTCACTCTCAAAGAAGGAAATGTCTCTAAAACATATACCACCCCATTTACTCTGGCACCAGGCTGGAAACCAAACTTTTATATGCATAGCTCAAACATCAACTTTTTGGAATGAAGCAGATGATAGATGAGAGCAGAAAGCTACCTGCTGGTAAAAGGAACACCGGGCTTGTAAACGGCGGGTATTACCCTTCGCTTGTGACTCTTGGACCAGTTAAAGGCTTTGGAGAACAAAATCTGGTTTCATATAAAGATTTGGTACAGGTTTATTCTTATTCTTCCCCTTGTTAATCTCTGTCATGGCTTTTACTTACATCTACGGTTTATTCTTTCACAGGCCACAAGAAAGAAGAAAACCACAGATTACAGAACCAGTGGAAGAAGACAACACAGCACTGTTAAGGTAAGGTAAGGCATGAGCCTGTTACTACTTAAACGTATATGTATTGTACAGTATATGTTCTTCTTCTGGGTCCTATGTATAATGGAAAAAGCTGCCATCTTTTGAGTGTCTGTGCCATCCAGGGACACAGATTGTATGTTTCTTGCATACTTTGGTTGGTTTCAGACTAGGGACCCGAGTACACTTGACACCATAGTCCGGGTCATTTTATCAGTGGGAACACAAACGTACCGTACTCGGGTTCCATGACTGAGTCCGTTTGAAGTGGTGTTCTCGGGCAAAAATCAATCCCGATCCTCGGGAGATGTGAACGCAACTGTGCTCAAGGAAGTGGATTGCTTTATGACGGAACTCTAAACAGCTCCTGTCGCTTTAAAAACCATCTTATCCGCCAAGCATGGGCCCATTTCAGTCTCGGAGCTACACAGTGGATAAGGATGTAAGAAGAGTGTCGTTGTTGGTGTCTTAGATATTACAAAAACATCCACAGTTAGCAGGATGGACCCAGGCCATGAGTGGTTGCCATGGTTGCTTCTTCTTCTTTCTACTGTTTTGGGAATATGCAAACCAACGATGTGCATACTGCCACCTGCTGTATCGAAATGTGTACATAAGCAGGTGTGCTTGGGCATGGAATGATGCTACTAATGTGAACGCAGACCAGCAGGGAGAGGGAAGGAGCGGGCAATCGTGGTCGAGCACGGTACATGTTGATGTTTCGATTCTGTTTGTATTCAATATCTTCTGAAATTCTAGCATCGACAGATTCCACAAATAATTCAAAGATTCTCAATGCTACATTTTCCCGAACCCCCTTGGCCCCTTGTATCACCACCATCTCCTCCCTTGTCTCCTCCCTCCCTCCCTCCCCCACCTTCACCTCCTACATTCTCTGACCTAATCCATCCTAAGTGTTTACAGACTGCTCGATTCCTCAAAGGGGGTCGGCTGGTCTTTCTCAAACAAATCCAACCAGAACAGATGAGTTGCATTGGGAGCAGTTTGGAGGATGAGCATGCTAGTGCAGAGGTAGTGGACTGAAACATTGCCAGTGTAATCAGAGTTGGGAATGATCAGTACATACCTTCCATCGATGCAAATGAAGCGAAGTGTATTTTCCTCCCACTGTCTGACTCATTCAATAAAGGGGCAAAACTATCTACTATTGTTAAAACCCTATTTGAAGATTTTAGAGCTTTGTATTTCAACTACCATCTTTTTAAACCATAATCAATCATAATTAGACAACATGGCTACGTATTTTTACCTTTCTATTCTGGCTGTCAATCACAGAAAGCTGGTCAGTACTCACCCTGTTCAAAACTTATAATGAACACCACTGTGAACTGAAGAAGACCGACCTCTCAACCAGCGATTGAAATGAAAATCTCATTATGGAAGTATTTACTTCATTAATTAAATTCAGCCATTTGCAGCGCTGGTGTAACTTAGTTGGGTAGACCAGGCACCCCATGTACAGAGGCTATGATGTACTGGTTGCTTGTACAACACCCGGGTGAGTGCAGGGGTCAATCTTGTTATTTTTATCTGAGAGCTTCTTTCAAAATGTATCACATAACGTATGTTTAGACACATTCCTTTTAATTAAAACAATGAAATTAAATAATGAAATCTTGTGTCAAAGGTCAAAGCTTATAAAGCATAGAAACCCTCCATGTCACTGTGTTTGCACAAAACTGAACATCAGCGATAGCGAACATTATTCCACTCTTATATGGTCCATGAATAACGTCTCCACCACTGAAGTCATCTTGAGTTGTCCCTCACAAATCTGGATAAACAGGCCAAACTCTTCACTTTAGCTCGGCTGGTATACGGCATAACTGACATGCCATTGGACCTTAAGACTACATTGCTGTGATTGGTTAAGGTCAGACATTGACAAACTTGACAGGAGCTTCATCTTGTTTTATTGACAGGTGATAGGCCTATTGTATTACTTGTATTCGAGTGGGTGGGACATCTGTTTATTTGTTTGAGTAGAAGGGGGATGTATATGTTGTAGTTGGATTATTTGCAGAGGTGCTGCTTGTCAACAGGCAAGGCAGACATCTGCTTGAGGCCCCAGGCCAGTAAGGGTGCCCCCCAGGTCTGACAGAGTGTAAACCATAGCAGTGGCTCAAAATGTGCAAAGTTTTCAATGACAGTAGGAAACCCCCCAAAGGTGGCCCCATCTGACAGCACTCACTCAAAGTCGAGGGAGGACAATGAAGGGCTTCACTGTCTGTTTTAAAAATAATGCTAATGTATAAAATCTGTAACATTTTGCTGTTTTTTGTTGGTGTCAGATTATTGATGACATAATGTTAATGAACACTGGTTGGCGGGGCCCCCCTGTGACTTTTTGCCCAGGGCCCCAACAGATCTAGAATCGCCCCTGATTATTTGTACACAGTCTGAGAACCCTCTTGGAGAGCTTCTTCAGTATGTGTTTATTTTAGTTTATTGAACACAGTATTCTTCTTCTGGAGAGCTGCTCACAAACATCCTGTCGGAGACCACCGATTTAGAGCTTGTCATCCCGCACTCCCTCTTCCCCACATTTCCTGTTTTTGTATAGCTGTCCTATCCATTAAAGGCTAAATGCTGAAAAAAATAATAATCTAAAAATTAAGTTCAAGTTCAAGCCATTCTCAACATGCTGAAGTAAGGAAAAATGCATACATAAGGCAATTTGCACTGGCTTCACTTTAAAGCAAGAGGCCTTTATGATCTATTTGGTAGATAGGAGATCTTTTTTAAGTCATTCAAACTAAACAATGAAACATGACATAAGGGGTCTTAAGGGCAGACAGCAGGTCAGGTAGAGGGTTAATAGGAGGGAGGAGTGAGAAGTTTGGGGATCACACAAGCGAACATGGAACAAAAGGTGAGAGAGGTCGGGTGATCGAGAGTGAGAAAGAGATGAATGAGTTAGGCTAGTAAAAAAAAAATAGATGTGTGCAAGTGTGTGTGTGTGTGTGTGTGTGTGTGTGTGTGTCCAGTCTGTGGAAGCAATGTATGTTATTCTGTCTGATCCCTGGATAAATGCTTGGACAGCGAGAGGGGAGGAAACAGGGTTGTCGGTGGGATGGGACGGGGATTAAAGGGACGAGTGTGGAATCTGGGGGTCGAGGCTGAGATTTAAGGTCTTCACCCTTGAACGTACATCATAGGAACGGCTTTCAGTCTGCGGGGGCTCTCTCTGTGTTTGTCTGTGCAGAAGCAAAAAAAAAGACAGAAAGGGAGAGAGAATATATGGATGTATTGTGGGAAGCAAAGTTGGATTTTGTCATGCCTTGCCTAGGTACACAAACTCTGCTTGATTGCCTCTCATTTGAACCGAAACCCCCGACACACACATGGACGAACAGTCATGCAGAGGTACGGACACACTTTCTGTTTTTTACAAACCTACACAGCAAAATTCCCACACATTAGCGGGTCAAATTTACACCTAAAAACAAAGCAATGAATGAAAGATAACCCAGAGTTACATGTTTTTCAGTGTTAGTTTTTACATGACAAGACACATACTTGAAAAGCCCGACATTTCATCCCCCTGCCATCCAAACTAAACTCCCCCTTCATGTAATCTGTCTTTATCTGCAATCTCTCGCTTTTACTAATTGATTCACAAGACAACCCTTTCTCCAAATCTCCTCTTTTGCCTCTCAATCCTTTAACCGTTCATGTTAACAAACTCTCATATCGACCCTCAATTTAACCTGCATCTTCAGCCGGTGTCCTCGCAAACACTGCTAACTATACGCGCTGAACTCTCCTTCCAGGTCAACCCTCTGCCTGCCAGGCACAGTGGTGTGTAATTTATGAGCAGTAATTATGGAGGTGTCAAAGAAATAGAAACAGTCCTGCTGCATAAACCAGTGACATGCTGTGTGAGGTGACTTCCTGTTTTTTGCCCTCTCCACCTTGTTGGTTAACCTATATCTCTTCATTAAGGGGCAACACTGTGACAGCAGCACAAATGTCAGAAATAGGGTCGACCAATTGGACCCTGAAAAAGGAGTTCATAACAGACTGTTTATGAGCTTATTTTTGCCTTTATTGACAGACAAAATAAAATGATGGTTTCCTGTATGTGCCAAAGACTTGAATCTTAAACACATTTTTTGTACCGCCAACAAATATTATGTATAAATAAATGTCAAAGGTTTCACATATCTAAAGCTATGTCATGTTGGGTCTGTATCCATTAATGTTGCCTTTTGAGCTAGCAGTGCTCACAACCAGTTTCAGAATACTTCCTTATGTTGCAAAATTGCAAAAGTTAACTTTTTGTAAAACAGACCTATTGGTTTGTTTCAAACATAGATTGTAAATATTAGAGGATGAAACATGAGTGATGTCAAACATATTTTACTGCAGGGGTCTTTGGAGTCTCATTGATGGTGGTCTCCATGCTGGAAATGCTGTCTCAACCTAACTATCAGTCAACCTAACGACAGGCTGAGAGCTGGAGCTGAGGCAGGTTTTAGATAGCTCCATGTGCTCATTATTTTCTTTTATTCAAGGAAATATCACCAAGACAACATTAAATTCATGTAAAATAATTGTGTCCTGGCATTAAAAGCAGCTTTGGACCTGGAAATTGCATCCTTGAAAAATCAAGTCTGACTATCTTTTCTGCCATCGTTGTTGATAAAATCACAAGTCCCGCCCCGCTTTGATTTTGATTTGTCTGTGAGGGAGAAGTTATACTGACGAGTGCAGCAATGTTCCAAAAGTTTAACTTTTTAAAACTGTGAGCGCAGCGTCCAAACAGAAATGTATTTTCCGAGTGTTTTTAGTCTTTTTTGACTGGGGTGGCAGACCTGGTGAACTGAGTTCTGCAGGGGCAGTGCACACTCCCTCACCACTGAATAGCATTTTACTAAACCATTCTATCGCAACTAATCCTATCTACGTACTCATTATTTTAAAGTAAAAATGTAATATACCTAAGAGTAGCAGTATTACATCACAAGTAACACAGCCAAGAAAAGGTGATGGAGAAAAGCCTGGCAAATTGAGCTTTGAAAAGAATAGGTTCTTTTTAAGTTCTATTTAGAGACAGGAAATGTAGGGAGAGAGAGATGGTGATGACATGCACCACATGGGATCAGGAGTCAAGCCTGCTATACCCTACCCGTGCAACGAGGACCATATAGCCTCAATACCAGCTGAGCTAAATCAGCGCGCCATCTACTTTTGATACGTAGCTTTGATTAGTATGAGATGTTTTGACGAAACACAACATTAGCAGCAAACCAGGTTGCACATGCAGATCAGGAGACATCTGGGTTGGAGTCTAGTGGTTCACCGTTTCTTATCAATGTGTTATCACAGACTGTAAAATAATTTAAAAAAAACTTGAACTCAGAAAAATTCTTAAATGTTAAAGAAGAAAAGTCAAACATTTAAAATTAATTCAAATGTTGTATTGGAAGTTGTACAAAAAAGAATGGGTACACGCTACACACTGGTTGTGTAACACTTTCATGATGTTCTTGGGATGAGAACGGGTAAAGGGGGACTACTTGAACAAGGTTTTACTTGCTACCTGTCATAACCTACAGCAACATGTTGTCTGGTCCAAACCTTCTCATGGATCATCACTTCGCCTTCATTGTTGTTCTTTCTGTCTGTGGTGGGACGACATGCTGCTTTGGGGAGGCAAGAGCTTCATCACTGTTTACTTTCTCCATGCTTGGACTACACTAAAGCTGTGTGTGGGCCAGACCCCCATGCACTGAGACTGGAGGTGGAACTACTGTCAGCAGTGTGAACACCACCAACATCACCTCCTGCTGTACGGACAGGTTCCGCACCATTATCCGGCTGACTTACAAAACCAGAATTTCTCATTCATGAGATGCAAACAAGCCCATGATGCTCGCCGCTCTTTTATTCTCAGTGCAATTTAAAGGTATACAGATGCAACTGTTGCAGCTGTCTGAGTTTTTGTTAATGGTTGGCTTGAACACTGATGAAATCAAAATGCATCTGCAAGAGGACCTCGGGATGCATTCCTTGTTTCTGCTTTGCATTGCAGAGCTTTGGTGTCGCTCTCTGTGTTGAGATTTTTTTTGATTCACTGATTGTTTTCCGTCTCAGCTGAAGTGGATTTAAGGTTTTTCCTGTTCAAACATGGTATGCCATTTACAAGACTCGAGAGGAGGTTTTCCAGTCTAAGCAACTCCCCTGATCACTCGCAGTGAACACAAACAGCGACTGGTCATTATGAGCAGGCTTTGGGATTTTCAAATCCCACCGAATGTGTCTAAGAAAAAAATCACATGGAGACATTAAGCACAGCGTTGACTGAACTAATTGAATCAAAGAAAGAGACCAACAGGCTACATCAGCTCCTATTTATTGCATTGTGTTTGAGTATTTCGATCTAAATCAGTGGCTTGTGGCCTTTTTTCCCACTGAGCTCAATTTAAGATATGAAACCAGCAGATGTGGTTATTGTCAATGTTAATTTCAGTATATTATTAACAGTATTAACTGATCAAAAGTTGATGTCTTTGTTAAGGGATTGATTGTTATCAAAGTGACAATTTTGATTACCTTTGCCCACCTGTGGTATTTTTGTGGCACTGTGTGTTTGAAAAGTATATTTCCCCCCCCTTAAAATTTTGAACTGAGTGAAAGCTAACCTCTGAAATGATAAGCAAACTACTGCTCCACTTGCCTGTATTATTATTATTTTACTACAGGGTATTCTGAGTGAATGTGCTTCTTATGGGTGATGCTATTCCTGCTAAACTCAGCTTCGTCAGTAGAGGGCGCTCTAAGCTGTACACTAGACTGAGCATCAGTTAGCTGACGACATGCTGTAAATCAAAAAAATTGCTTTAAAGGAGCAATATGTAAGTCTGCCACCTGGTGTTTAGAATGGGAACTGCAGTCCAAACTGAAAACATTGAAGAAAGCTCCCCGCTCCTCCAGAGAGTCGATGTGCACGCAGGTGGACATTTTGCGGACACTGAAGCTTCAGTGTTTAACTAGGTCTTGGTCTATTTTATATTTAAAAGCATCTTCAACATTTATCCTTGTTTTACCACTTAAGTCATGCACTAGATGTCTACAGTACTAAACACACTAACTAACATTCACTTTCAGAGATGAGATTTTCCGGATCCCAAGAACAGCTCAAAAAAACCATCCTCGTCTTAACAAAAGTAATGCTGAAACAGAACTTCCAGACACTTAAACCGGGGCCAGGTTCAGGACTCAGAAAGTGGTTTCCCTCATTCTCTCTGTGTTCGCTAATAATCCTGTATCTGGACTACCATTATGAAACACAGATAAATGTTTACTGTTGAGGGGTGACATCACATGACTTAAGGTCTGTGCAAATATACAGGTGCTCCGCAAACCCCTGCTCTCCCTCCACTTCCTCACGTCCACACTGCTTCGATAAAAACAGCCCCGAAACGTGTTCACATTTGCTCTGTTTCATTTATTTTGTTGGACGCTGAAAACATAAACTATTACTTAGCTGTGTGTTATTAGAATGGAAGCTCTTTTCCATGGAGGAGGCTGGGATGGAGTGTGTGTGTGTGTGTGTGTGTGTGTGCGCGGGCAAGTCTGTATTTTTGGAAAGAGTTTCCTCTTCTCTCCTTTCACTGATTAGACCATGTATCTGGAAAATTGTTTTTAAATGGCGGTAAAAACCCCTAACCCAATAAATGACAAACTGGAAACATTATGTATGATGACCATAAATCAAGGAGTTCCCTGGTAGACCAGCGACCCCTCTCTATCCATTCTGTGTCAGCGTGATGATTTGAAAGGAAGCTTGCCACTCTGTGGAACACAACAGTGAGAAGATGGTAACAACAATGTTCCATCACTGAACTTCAGAGATCTATACTCAGTATCAGGGCATTTTCTTAATTTTCACATAAACCCTCCTAGAGGTGACCCCATATAGTCGAGTTTTCAATTCGTTGGTCAAAGCCTCAGTCGACTGCCAGTTTCAAGGCTGAGCACAAGGATCATTCCATTCCAGCTATATGGGACTGCTCGATGTATATCTTGACATATAGATTTGTCTGTTTTCTCCAAATAATTCATGGCTCATCGCCTATCCTAGCTCTGAAAACCACTCCTACTTTCAATCAATCTCCTTAGTGTGTACATGAAGAAACCACCCCAAAGTATTGATAGATGCAGCGTATCCATGTTTTGAGGATTTCATTGGCTACAAGAAATGTCTGTCGTTGGTAAAGGCACGTGCAATTGGACGTCAGAACAGTGGGAGGTAGCCTCCTACCTTATTGGCTGTTATAAGCTGTAACGAGGTGTCATCAAAAGGTGAGCGGAATAGCGGACTTTTTTTAACACATTTTTGATGGTTATGGATGTAATGTGTTTGGATTCAATCTTCTATTGGATTTAAATCGTGGGTACTCATTTGGTGGATAATTATGATCAGGAGAGTTCAGCTAATCTTCAAATGGTCAATTAAAAGACGTTTGTTTGTTTGTTTGTTTGTTTGTTTGGACACTGGGCCGTCGGTATGTTTGTCTGCTGTATTGGACATGTGTAATATGGATATAAGGTCACAGTAATGCAGACTTAATGAGTTAGAAAAAGTATGGATCAAGACCTATCATAGAATACATTTGTTATTCCAAGTCTAGAAGACAAATAGTTTTAAGATGTGGTTAAACTCAAATGAGAATGTGGCTCAATGAGTGCAAAAAACCACAACAACAAAACGATAGCTATCAATCGACTATAGGTTAAATCTAACCAATCAGGTAAGAACCAAGTTTTTACTACTTACTGCTTGAAATGCATGTAACATTGAGTATATACCTTGTAGGAGCGCAACCACAAGCCGCACTTATGACCAACTCACAACTTCTAAGTTGCTACTTCTGTGTATGTAATCTTTTCTGCTGAGGTTTCATTTTTCTCTGAATCTCATTGCTGTCACACCCGCTTCTCAAACAAGACTGACATCCTCCCTCGTTAGACATTCAGCAGCCACACTGTAACCTGAACCCCATGCACACACACACACACACACACACACACACACACACACACACACACACACACACACACACACACACACATGTTGACCCACTGCCACCACACTCCCTATCACAACCCGTCTACATCTGGTACCAAACTCGGTGTGCACATGCACAGTGTGTCTATGCGCGGACAAAGCCCTGCGCCTCAGCTGTAGCCGACACTCACTGCCAGCCCGGAATCTAATATCCCTCCCATTGGAAACACATGTGGAAGTCTGACAAACGCCGGCATGTTCCCTGTGCCATGTATGTCAGCAGTCAGTCAGTCTCCGTGCTGTCTGTTTAGTCGTCTACACAGTTTAACAGCCATTACAATGTGTGCAGAAAAAGCATGAAAAAAAAAGCCTGTCTGTTGTTGTGGCTGAACTTAGAAGGAGCCTGGTGGGGGTTTCAGTAACATTAACCCAAGTCCAATCACTGTGTTTTATATATATGCAATTGGTGATTGTATTAACCATGATGATTGATAGTTTATTGGGTTGACGTGTGCCATAAAAACATGTCAAAAAGTAACATTTAACTAGGTATTTGCTGAACCACAATGACAATTTTACACCAGCAATAAATCCTAATCAGAGCGGAAAGTGCTACATGCTGTAAAATTGATCAGCTCATAATATTTGACTGTAGAAGCTTGGCATTGGGGGGGATATTTGCAGGGTTTGCTGGTCTATGTTAGCTGGTGAGCTAAAGTCGCTAAAGGGCTAGGAGCAGAAACTATGTTAGAGCAAGTCAGTGCAGTCCAAAGTGTCTGTTTGAATTATACCATGTACTCCTATGCATTTTGATCCTCCCTGAGCTGATGGAAGTTAAAAAAAATGCTATCCTGTATGCTGTAGTTGTTAAAGGGTACCTTTAGTTCACACAGCTTACTGAAAGATGTTTAGCATCTTGAATCATAACTACAGAAGCCTTAAGAGGACATGCCTCCATATTGTATTCTACTGGGTTTTTCCAACGATAAGTACATTGTTGTTGTTGTTTTCTTGAGATCTCGACTTATTTAGTAAAAAATGGAAAAAGGAGGTTGTTATACACACATCAAATAGGTGCAGGGCAGAGCACAAACAGCAGACTGAGAAGGAAGATAGGCACGCACTCGTCCTTTTGAAAGTTGAAATTCATTATAATCACAACGTTTCAGAGGTCTTCTTCAGGTGATCATATTTCAACAAAGGAGGGGGGCCACACTAGTCAAGACCACACTAACAGAGACCAAGACATCCAAAGACCGGAATGCTCTGAGACCAAGACCATTAGGGATCAAGACCGTGTCAAGACCATAAATATCACCGAAAAATCATCATCTTGTGTGAAGGGGGCCTGTCACACACTTTGAATGGTAACACCGGGAAGGAGATAAAAATCTGATTACGAATGAATTGAAGTCTTTTTTTTTTTTTTTTTTTTGGAAACGAGCGTTTTACTTCTAATCACAGTAATGATGTGGAAGAATAATCTATCAGTAGCTGTCTTGACCGGTCTTGATTTCAAATCCAGAGTCCGCCCTGACGAGGCCGAGTAAAAATGCTTTCGAGCCTGAGACGAGAAAAAGACCTCTCTAGACCGGTCTTTAGACAAGACGGAGTTTGAGTACTGCAACACGAGGCCACACCCATACATAAAGACTTCAACACCAATAGGCTGATAGGCACTATGATGACAGGTGTGGTCAAATATTCAAAATGTCCCGAGGAGAAACACAAATGATCATCTTTCAAAAATAACATCAGAAAAAAAACAAGGTAAACATACAAAGGCCAAATATAAATACATACTTCTTTAACCGTATCAACAACAACAAAGCCATACAGCATCATTAATAAAGAGGAGTAAATACATCTTACCATAATCTTTACATGTTCTATTTTTTTTTATTTGACATATTTACATATTTTTATTTTTATATACAGATGTAGTTTGAACAACAGACATATTTAAATAAGTTACCTTTAATATTTTGAGCAGCTACATCAACATGTATATTTATTTAGCTAATAGTGGCTTCATTGAGTTTCTGGGCTCACATGGACACAAAATGTTTTCTGTAACTGAAGTGTGACCCATTTAAAAAGTATTGGACCATATTGCTCCAGACTATGGTCGTAGCTGGGACCAGGAAGGTTTGTTATATTGGAACAAAATTGACCTCATGTGTTACTTTTGGACCAAGGAATCCCAAATCATATTGCTGAGTGTACAGTGATAATAACGTTCCTGCAGGTAATGCCGAGGTAAGCAGTTGCTTGGAGCTTTCATTTCTCTTTCACCTTCCTGAAGTGCCAAATTTCCACCCTGGTTAGTTGCACGCTGGCAGCTCCTGATGTTACTTTTTGAGAGATTGTGCTTCAGCTTTACTCGGCTGAATTAAGACACAAGGACTCCAGCACAAATGACCTTAGCTGTCTCCTTCTGTAATTGTCTACTGATTTGAATGATTAAATCATTCCCAAACCTGGCTTGACATTCAGTTTTCTCAAGTGGATATCAGGAGTCCCTCAGTTGGAGGAAGTAATCGGGGAGTTTTTGAAAATCAGCAAATTGTGACAATCTGTTTTGGCACTTTGTCAAACCCTTCTTTTGTCACCCCCACACCTTTCAACGTTAATATGTTGTGAGCAGCCTGGTTTTGAGGCCTGGATGAAGCAGAGTATTATATGAATAGTGAAGGAGAAGTAGAAGAGCCATCCAGCATTAGCATGTGCGCTAGCCAGAATCAGTCCCAGGAGGGAAACTCAAGTCTGGCCACGGCGTCCCGACGGACCTCCTCAGTCGAGGTTAGCATATCCCCGTTACGGCTGAGTTGCTGAAAGTTGTATGTGTGTGTCTGTGTATTTGTGTGTTAAAGATTATATGGTCTGTGCGAGTGTGTGTGTGTGTGTGTGTGCGTGTGTGTGTGTGTGCGTGTGTGTGTGTGTGCGTGTGTGTGTGTGTGTGTGTGCGGCTGCTGAAAGATTTGTTATTTGGAGCGGTGAATTTTAATGACGTTTGTCAACTCTAATACTCCGAGCTGCCCAGCTGTGGACGAGACTGAAGTTTTCTCAGCTTGCCTTGAGTTTATTTAAAGGAAGTGCTGGTTTTCAAGACGACTGCTGCACATTATTTCTGGGTTAAAAACAAGTTATTTTTAGATAGAAAAGAAGACAGAAGCATACAGACACTTTTAAGTCATTTATAGTTAGCTTGTGTCATTTACAGGAATTGTTGTGTAACGCCAGTTTATTGTTTAATACGATGAAGTCACTGGTTTAAATTTCACAAGTGAGTAATATGAAGCATATAAATGGACAATGGATAATATAAGATGAACCTTATTGTCCCAGTGGGAAATGTCTTCTTTACCGTGCTCTGATGCAGTAACAAAATATCAAAGTACATTCATTTATCAGTAAAACGTGTCAGTTAATGAATCATTAAATTCTGTACATATTCAACAACTAAAACCAAAAATATGTTAAAATTAAGAACAGTGATGAACAACTGCAGGTACAGTTATACGTCTACAGTCACACACACACACACACTCATACAACACACACCTTACAGCTTAAATGTAGTTGAGGGCTTTGATAGGCAAGTGGACAAAATATTTTGTGAGCTTTCTTGTCCAGTAGTAATTTAATTATGTACAAAAGCACCTTTTTTATTTTAGTTTGTTGATTGTTTTGTTTTAAATGAGTGCGGTATAAACAGTTGGGCTGTGGCTTAGTGGTAAAGTTGGTCGTCTCTCAAATGGAAGGTCAGGGGTTTGATTCCCCAGCTTCTGCAGCAACATGTCCTTGCGCAAGACACTTGTTGCTCCCTCTGCTTCGTCTGTGGTGTATAAATGGGATCAGTTAATACTGATGGACACTTAACGTAGCGGCTTCTACCATCACTGTGTGAGAATGGGTAGGTAGAAGACTAAAATACCTCTCTACAAGCTCAATCCAATGACCAATTTATCATGTGGGCACATACAGTATATAATTTGATAGACCAAAATGTGTGGCAATATGAATCCAGGCTAATCCAATGTGCTTGTGTTTCTGTATTTCCCAGTAAGAAGAGGTGGAACAACAATGTTTAGAAATAGTGAGAGACGCACTTATCAAATCATCTTCAACTTTATTTGTCCCCGAAGGGCAACTGGTTTCACAGCAAGGAATCCCAGGACACAAAAAAAAGACAAAATACATTTTAGAAGCAAACACAGTAAAATGTAAGAGGGACTGAATCTAGCAGCCTTCGAGAAACAACAGAGATCCTCGACTTCATGGATCACAGCAGCTTCCTTTAGAATAAAGTCAACATGAAATATTAACAGGTCACTATTAAATATGCATCACTATATTCTATATTTATGTATATACTGTATATATTATGTTTTATTTGAGTGCTTTCGATTATATTATAGTTATTAATTATGTTATAGTTTTGCAAGTGAATTCATTGTCTTCCACACTAAATATGCTAACTAGTAAGTAGGCTAAGTGTAGCTCAATTTTCTGCTTGGACAAATTGGTCAAAGTTTGTTATGAAGCCAGGAAGTCCAGTGTGCAAACATGTAGACTGTCATAACCTGGTTCAAGGGCCATGACAAATATGAAAAGGGACACCAGTTAACTTCAGATAATAATGATTTATTGTAACAAAGTAAACTAATGACTAACGTGGATGTGTGGCATAACTGAAGTGTGGCGTGTTGTGAAGCAAAGTGTAACAGTGTCCAAAATGTGCAATTGTGGAGAATGTGAGTCCATGTGGCATGAGAGAGAGAGAGAGAGAGAGAGATCCACCCGGGGGTCGGCCTTTTATGCCCTGAGAGCAACAAGCCCAGGTGCTCTAGATTGGACCATCCAAATCCTCTAAGAATAGTGAAACAGAACCAATTAGTAACAGCTTGTTTATACACTAAGGCAGTGACCGTCACACAGTTTGTCATGAAGCCAGGAAGTCCAGTATGCAAACATGTAGAACTGGCAAAATACTACACTTCTGTCAGACAGAAACAAAACGGTCCCTCGTATCGCACTGTGAAATCCCGTTTGAAGCGAATGTGCTGCATTAGCATGTGGCCACATATGAACCTGCAACCTCGCTTTCCAGTGTCAGTGAGAAGCTGGTGCACATGTGCCACAGATTACCTGCTGCTGAGTTAGGCTGACGGCAGACCTCTGAAACCCAACAGGCTGTGAAATGCTGCCCTGTCAAACTCCGAATCCCATAATCCAGCAGGACGGGCTGACAGCACCACCTTCTTCTCTTCCCTCCTCAACCTCCAGACTCCGTCAGCTGCTCTCATCCATCGTCGGCAGCGACAGACTGATGGTGTTCACAGCTCATCATCATTGTAACGTAAAGACACGGTCAGATGGCTCCTCTGCTGTCTGTATAAGCATGGGTTTTTTTTTGTGTGTATGTGTGTGTGTGTGCACTTTCTCTGTGATCAGATATAATGTGTTTATAAAGCACTGTAGTGTGCCAGCTCTGAGCAGCCACTGTTTCTCAGTGCCAGTGAGGCCTGTCAGCTGGTTAACACACATAATTGCTCCCTAATTCTCCCGTCAGTGGCGGGGTAGAATCTGATTTACAGGTAATGAGCCGCATCTCATTCACCCAAAAGTTCTGCCAACGGCTCTGCATTGTTCCCTATCTTGACTCTTTCTTTATTAGAGTTAAACACACAATCTCTGTTTCTTTCCAGCACAGAGGGAGATTTTTGCAGCTTTAACGGTTGAAGAAAGGGATGATTCATCAGAGGATGTTTCTTCCAGCACTACCTTTGACTCTTGTGAAGCTGAGATCTCAAATGTGCTTTTGTCTTGGTAAAAGACACACTTGACCCTTGCTCTGTCTACTAATTTCCTAAAAAGTTTTCGTCACAGGCTTATGGGGGCAGCAGTAGCTTTGTCTGTAGGGACTTGGGTCGGGAACCGGAGGGTCAAAATATTTGAAGATATTGTAAAATCAGTTAAGCAACCCTCAAAGTGTGAATGCAAAAACAATTGAAACTCTGTGATGCATATTCATGAAGTTGGCAATTGATCAAATAACAACCTCCGCTATCTCAGTGTTTTCTTGTCTCCCCCCCCCCCCATGTGTCTGTCTGCTCCTCCCTGTCTGTGTCAGGCGTGGCTCATCACTCTACAGTCCTGCCTCCTCGTTACCTGCTCAAGCCTCTCCTCCTCATCCTCCACCTTGCTTCACACCTGTTTCAAACCCCGGTCTTTCATCCACTCTTCACTAGCTCGTCTGGAGTCATCCCTTTTGTATAAAGAAGTTTGCTATTTCCTAGAAGAATTTTTCTATACTTTTACACTCGGCTCTTTTGTTTTGCCCGCCTGCCGCAACCTCTCCTTCCAGATTACCAGGCATTCTCCTTTTTTTTTGGTCACTAAACCCCCCTCAAAGCCAGCTCCGGTGTTTGATGTGTTGCACTTGGGTCCAGCCTTTTAGTGAAATCGTAACAATAACCCAATAGATCAAATGAGCATGCATCCATTGTGATCTTAACTGACCGTCTCAGTTTGAGGTTCTCTGTTATAATCTAACATCACAAATATAGAATTTACACTTTTGACCACAATTATTGAACCTATGATGTCTGTACCATATATTAGATCTAATGATATAATGCTTTTATTAACACACCACCTGAGCAGTTTAACAACTGAAAATCTTGCGTACATATTGGCCCTTAACTCAAAGTCGCCTCTGACAGTCGTTGGTTTCATTACCCAGAATCAAAATCAAGCTTCTTCACAGTCACAGAGCAGGAGTGCACGTCATGCATGTTTATTACATCAGGATGAAAAATCGAGTAGAAGCATCATCGTCATTGTTACCGTAAAAATTCAGGTACAGCGAAATGAGCTGCTCCTTCCACTCACTTGTCCATAATGTCGGTCACAGATAACATACATGACCTTTTCTCCAGTCGGGCACTGACCATGTTTAAAGTCACATGTGTTAACTTAAGTTTAAGACAAAGTTTAAAAAAGGTCTAACTGGCTGCGTCCAACCTGAACTGAGCAAACAAACAGAACTAAGTTTGACTTTTGCAACAGCGTCATCTGAACTGTTTCAGATGGACTCTCACAAAGTGTTTGTTGCAAATGTTGGGGAAAATGAGAAACAAAGAGGGCATAATGTGGCGACTCGCAGATTGTTTAATACCCTGTCTGATAGGTTTATAAACATCAGCGGCGGACCAAGCAGCCATTTTTTGTTGCCGCCATAATTGCTCAATTTATGAGCCAGTGCTTAGATATGAGAAATATTGCGCTGGATGTTTATGCCAAAACAAGTAAACTAATCAGATTTAGGGGGCTGTAGAATTGCATAAGCAATGGTTTTCATTCAAAATTATTTATTTAAAAAGAGATCGGGTGATATTTTGTGATGGTTGAAAAAAATTACATCTGTTTGAGGCTATTGCAATGGCTGAACTCCCCCTTCCAAAGAAAATAATAGAGTTTACCAGCTTTATTTTCTGTGCAGACAAATCGAGTGTGTGTGCATCTCTACGTGCAGCGCGCAGGCATGAGTGTATGTTTGCATGCACACACACCGTGGTTACGCCTTAATGCACGCTTGCACTTTCACAAACTGTACATTCTGCTTTTCAAAAATACTCGGTAGGATCTGAACTCTGCCCCAGTGCCAGGGTAACAGAACCTCCCCTTGTGCCTCTCAGGCCGCATGACAACAGTTTCATGGAAGAAGCTTGTGGGGGGGTTAAGGACCTTTATAACTACTCTTCCAGGAGCCCTGCAAATGTTTTAGAGTCCCTGGCACAATAAAACCCAGCGCCTGGCATGACATGTCTCTGAGCATCAAGCGTTGAGTTGATCTTGGCTGTGTTTCTGCTGTTGTGGGCAAACAGTAAGGATGTTAGTGAGGAGGTGGTTGTTTAGGTAAGGTCATCATATAGCTAGTTAAAAAGGTACATGACATGGAGCTGTGGCATTTTGTCTTCATTTGATAGGACAGTCAGTGGAGGCAGGACATAGAGGAAGGGGAGATTGGGATGACTTGCAGCAATAACACAACAAATCCCCATTAGAACATTTTGGTGGGGAATGTTTACAGTATGGTTGTAACTTAAACCTGAGCGTCTCAGTACTTCTTTCCCACTGCCTTTTAAGGTAGGAATCGATATAAAGTCTGGTTCCCCAATAGGCTGGGTTGCTCTGACAACTCACTGTTGACAAAGAAACACACAAATGAAATGTATTTTGTGTGTCTGTCTATATATTTATACTCTCTTAATCCATTTGATGTTAACATGAAGTTTCAGCAATCTGACTTAGATGGATTAAAGCTCCTGTATGGGTTTTTTATCTGGTTATGAAACAGACTATCATTAATATTGATTTGTCTATATGAGCTACAAAAGCAAATGAGACCATCAGCATAGAGAGTAATTATTTCTACAAAGTTCTTTTAAATGCCTAAAACTGGCGGCGGGGGGTAGGTGTCAGACGAGACCCTTACAGAAGGCAGTGCCTTCATTTTGTAATTTTCCACAAGTACTCACAAAGAGAAATAAGTCTGCCCATTTAGCTGCTAAAAGAAGTAATTACATATATGTTTTCAGAAAACCCTGGACAGCACAAGCTTAGCAAAGAAATAAATAATGTTCTGCTTTGGCCACAAGGGGTGCCAAAATCTACACTAACTAAAAGTTCACGACAGGAGCTTTAAGATAGTACTTTAGAAAGTGAAGGTCTCCTCAGTCAGAATTCTCTTTTTTAAAATGGGGTTGGGGGGGGTGCCTTTATTAGATAGGACAGCTGAAGAGAGAGGATGGGGGATGACTTGCAGCAAAAGGCAGAGGTCAGAAATCGAACCCATGGCCGCTGCAAGGAGGACTTGAGCCTCTGTACATAAGGCCGTACAACATAACTCTAATTGGCTTTCCGGCCCTTTCCAGAATTATCCTTGTGATTCTTTAAGTCCCAATAAAAACAACACATGATATATCAGGGTTGTTAATGTGTAGATAAACAAGTCCTTACTTGACTATTACATTGAGGACCAACACATCCTTTCAATCTAACATTATGATTTGATTTCAGGAAAATAAGTGTAACTCAAACATTGTGACCAGAGCTCAAAAGTCTGAGTCAGGCCATTTATCAGTGTGATCAGTAAGCGCTGTTATATAACGTAATGTCCCCCAGACCTCTTTTAGATTCTTCAACTACTGGCTGTCTTTGTTTCTTTTGGTCATGTAACAGGATTTGGGGGATTTTTCAACAATAAATTGTGCACTAACCAACCCCTGCAAGCATCTGATTTCAGCTGCATTACTCAAATCAACAACAGTTCGTCCATTAAATCATTAAAGAGACATATTTTGTCTGAGCGGGCTTGAAGAAGTCTGCACAGCGTGTGACAGGCTGTCTGGATCTTTTCATACTTGTGGGTCGGCTGAGCCTTTTCAGATGCTTTTTGTCCTTTACTTAAAACCCGCCAACCTGCTCCAGCCGGCTTTAAACTCCACAAAGTGTGAGCAGCCCTTCTGACAGGAAGGCGGAAAAGATAATATGTTACATTTTATGTGTTCTGGGAAGAGCGAATGTTAGTGTGACTCCATATATTAAACCTAAACCTATTTAAAGCTAATTGAATACAAATATAGGGTCAGGGCATAAAATAAGAAAAGTGGGCAAAGGGACATATCAGGTATTAATGGTAACTGTTATATTTTTCCTACCAGTAGGTGAGATATTCTATTTCCAGGCTATTATAAGAAGTGAGCCCTTCTTACATATTTGTCTTGGAAAGGGCCCACACACCACATGCGCACACGCACACACACATCCTCGATGGAAGCTCAGCATGCTTGGAGAGGAAAGGCGGACATTTGGGGGCACGGGGGCTACATTATACTATAGTAGCAGCTTTTATGAGACAGACAACACGCCCGGCTCCAGCGGGAAAAGCTTGTGATGGACAGGCACTTTACCTGAGCCAAGAGCAAGGCAGGCGAGGAGGAGGGAAAATGAAATAAAATCAATACTCGAACATAACTTTTTAAATAAACATTTGCACTCCACGGACATTGTTGGCAGAGGGAGCCGGTAACCTGTCCCCATTGGTGGAACTCAACACCAGTGCTTTTCGTGTAGCACTGGCTCCCATCGAGGTGATGGCTACTGGCAAGATGTGACGTGAATAGTGGGCTATGTTCTGTTTATGCAAGGTAAAAGAAGAGAGAGAGAGAGAGGGGGTAAAAGGAGAGAGACATGGCTCACATCCTGCAGTAAGGCTGCTCTTTTCTAAAGTAAGGCTTTTTTACAGCTTATAGATCATGCTCAAAGCTGCCTTAATCGGGGTGCTGGTTTAACTCAGTCAGTAGAGCAGGAGCCCCGTATTCAGAGGCTGAAGATCTTGACGCTTCATTTGCAGGTTGGACTTCTTGTCCTCACGCTGTTTGGTGCATGTCATCCCTCACTCTCTCTTTGCCCATGTTGCCTGGATCTGTCATGCTGTTCGGTTTGCATAAATGAATCCATCTTAAGGCCCTGACACACCAAGGAGATAATCGGCCGTCGGTCCTAGTTGGGCCGCCGATGAGCCGTCGTCGCCCCAGTTTTTTAGCTGTGTGTCCTGCTGGCATGGAGAGTTATTTCCTCTCACGCATGCCAGCAGAACGTACGTGGTGGATGGCCGTCGGCTGTAGTCTTTGCGGTGTGATCTAGTGGAACTCTTTGGCCAAAACAAAAGGTGACGCCACAGGCGGCCTTCGTCGCCACTAGTTCTTTGCCGTCTGCTTGGTGTGTCACGGCCTTTATGCCAACAAGTTGTCTCTTTCCTCGTTGATCTTAGATCAATTAGATCAAACATAAATTAGCTTTATAAGTACCCATATAGTAAGTAAGCATATAAGAACCCTATGCAAACGTAGCTGAAATGCTAAATTACCCTCTCAAATGTACCCATTGAACCACAGCCCATAGACATCATGGCGACAGTGTAATTCACATACACATACTCAACATGCAAACGGTTTGCAAACAGCACACTGGAGACCCTTACAGAGTCATATTTTCCCAAAATCTGATAATATTAACCGTACTTTGTCAGTTGATAAAGTTGTTTGGCTTCACACCATCTGCCTGTAAACAAATGGATGTTATTTAAGAGGGGTAGGCGTAACAGCACTGTGAATGTCCTGCTACAGTGCAGTTGCACTCAGAGACCTTCTGTGGGCGCCAAACTCCTACATATTGCTTTAAAATAAAATATTGAGATGTATATACAATAATAATACAAAGAAGCAGGGACTTGATGATAACCAGTTTATAAAATGATTTCCTTTTTTGAGAGAGACTTATTTCTACAAGTAAGATCACCTTTTTTTATTGCCAATAAACTTGCTACCTGCTCGTATTACCGACACCTGAATACAACTATTATCTGCATGCATTCTGGGAAATATATAGGCTATCTTAGGGGAAGGGTATAGGAAAGGTGGTAACTAGAGTGTGAGTTGCAACGCTTTATCTCAAACTTGTGATATGAAGGAACATTTCAGACTGATGAGTAATTTAAAAGTATCTGAGGGGGATTTTCCTGAAAGCAACATCAGACTGTCAGCGACGTCGAGGCCACAGGATAAGCTGGGTGGCCCGGCCTGGCTGCTGCCCTGAGCAGGTCCAGGTGCTGCTGACTAAGGTGGAAAAAGACATCTCACTCTCCTCACAGCTTGCTGGATGGACACACATACACTCACACACAGCTGGTTTGTGCAGTGGCCCAGCTGCAGCAGCTGCCATACTGAGCCACTGGATGGACCAGGTCACAGTGAAGCACCTGGAGGCAGAAACATGCAAACTGCGTTGAGGATCAAACTGAGCTTGGTGTGAAGTTAAAGACCCGGATCCGATTTTCAAGTGTTTGAGGCTATTAAATGGGCACCAAGATATAAATGGTCATTCTGAGTAGCAAACATCACTTCACGAAAGACAAATGTATTTACATCTGTAGTATGGCTGGTCAGCGCAGCATCAGCAGCAAGCAGCTGTCCATAAACTTTATTAAAACAAAGCCATGAGAAGCTTCAGTTTAGATGGGAGCAAGGCACCTCAATCAGTACATTTACAAGAGGGGTGTACGGACAGTGGACCTTATCTCTCTCTCTCTCTCTCTCTCTCTCTGAAACTGATGTAATTCTGCTCTCTTTGGTTTGCTGTCTTATCTCTCCGCAGGAATCGAAAGGGAAGACTTTTTAAAGCATGAGTTTTGTTATGTTGCACGGATCCTTAAGGCCCTCGCCTGCACTCTCTTGCATGCTTTCTCTCTCGCAGCAAAAATTCAATAAAAACAGGTTGGAAATATACATGGGCGGCCAGATATCGTCTATGTGTGGGAAACACTGGCATTAGTACCTTTGGATACCTCAATGCCAGACAAAATACAACAAAGTACCTTCTATAGTTGAGGTAGAAAAAGTTAAATGAAAAGCCTTTTAAGGGTGCTCTTTAGGCGACTGTGGCTCGGTTGGTAAGAGTCCGTCGTTTCTCAAGCTGAAGGTCAGGGGTTCGATCCCCAGCTCCCGCAGACCCATGTTCGATGTCTCCTTGGGTAAAACACTTCACCCCAAGTTGCTCCCGCTGCTTCGGCGGCGTATCCAATGTGTGTGGGGTTAGTTACTTCTGATGGACACTTTACATAGCAGCCTCTACCATCAGGGCGTGAATGTGTAGGTGCTTTAAAACTAGAAAAGGGCTGTACAAGCTCAAGTCCATTTACCATGAAATGATAATATGCGCTTTAGTGTGACCTCGAAGCGTAAAATAATGCAAAACCCAATTGTGTAACTTCCATGCTTCAGAGCTCCAAATGGTCAAATAGTTTATACTTCCCTCCATAACGTCATGACAGTTGAATCACTTTGACTTTGAATCTGTTTCAGCATAAATGCATCACAAGTGCTGGTGCAAGAGTACATGCAGCTACTGCTCTCTTTCTTCCATTCTCCCCTGACCCTCAGCCGGCCTGAAAATGCCCCTTCCTCTGTGTAGTTATGTGTTTGACAATTGAAGTTAATTCAGTCATTGAATGTAGAGTATTCAGAAAGAGCTCAAAACATCATGTTCAATCAGGTGTTTTTATCGGCTGCATCAGAAAAAACAAAGCAAGTATGTGAATGACATTGATAGAAATGTCAGACTTGGAAGTCCTGTGGTTGTGATAACAAAATCGATATTATTGAGACTTTATTTGTATTTTAAGTGTGGCTGGGAAACCAGAAGATAAAAGAAGAATAACAAAGGAGACTTACCAATCTGACGTCTGAGTTAACTCTTGAGAAGTACTCAAACATACGGTTACATTAATGCAGTGATATTCCAGCATGCAAGAAAGAAAGCCAATAAGCGAAGATGTGCATATTTGATGGTTGACAGTAATCCTGCTCTCAGACTCTCCACTGAGATCATGTCACCAAAAAAAGTTCTATATTCTGAAAAAAAAATCATCAGTATTGCAGTTGGCAGGACACATTTTTGGGACCAATATTGAGCAAAGTGGACTCTCAGCGACATATCTGGCTGTATCAAGACTTCTAAGATCCAGCCCTGTGAATCACAGCAAAGTGTTTCATTTCAACAAAGTGAGTGGATCCAGCTAAACATTTTAAAATGTTGGCTCATGCTGTTAAACACGACAAAGGTCTTCATCAGAGGCAATCCCTGAAAATCTGGTCACATACAACCCAATTTTTCTGAAACAAATACAAAGGTTTATCTCTCTAAAGCAGTGTTTGAAGATATCTATCAGGTATGTTATGAGCAATTTAAAGTATCTGATTCTTGATACCTCCTGTGAGGAACCTTTTGGTCTGTGTTGTATTGGCAACCTCTTTGGACAAAGAGGTCCGTCGTATCTGTTAGCTGATTTTGTTCTGAAACTGTATCACTCATGGAGAATCTTTGCTGTGTAGTAAATGGTAAATGGAGTTGAGCTTGTATAGCGCTTTTCTAGTCTTGACTACTCAAAATGCTTTTACACTGCATGTCACACCTACACATTCACACACTGATGACAGAGGTTGCTATGTAGTCACCATCAAAGGTAACTAATCCCATTCATACACATTCATACACCGGCAAAGCAGAGGGAGCAATTTAGGGTTAAGGTTATTACCCAAGGACACATCGGTATGTGGCTGCAGGAGCTGGGGATCAAACCACCAACCAAGAAATGATTAATCTGTACGCAAATGGTCTAGTTGGCATTAGTAGCTCATTTCAGGCATTTACATTCATTTGAGTCAAAAATCTGTTTCAAAATCAGTTAAAAAAAACCTCACTGGTTCTTTAATGGAATTGAATGGGACCAGGTTGGTTTACTTTATGTAACTTAAAGCAGCTGAGCACTGATAGTGTGATTTGTCAAGTAAGTCATTCAAATAGTTGTATTACTTTTACCACAGACTGATGATTGTCAACCAGTTGGTACACTTCCTTGTATGCAGTTGTATTGCAGTCAGACCCCTGAAGAAGTCCTACCTGTGGGCCGGCCAATCAGCCTCAAGAGTTGTGGGAGAGTACGCGTGGCTGGCAGCGTGGCAGCAGAGACCACAGCCACCTCGCAGCCTCATGAAGGCCCCCATTCACCTCCATTCACACAATATTCATGTGAGCGAGAGAGACTTCCCCAGCGAAAACAAGCTCCGTTTAAAGAGAAAACAATTGGCCCTCCTGGACAAATTCCTGCCAATTTGCAAAAGGGCCGGAGAAGCAGGAGAGGAGCGTCGTGAGTGATGGACGCCTGCCCGTCTAGCTGCTAAAAAGCGTGTATCTGTGTGTATTTGCATATGTGTGTGTCCCTGTGCTACTACATGCCTAAAGGGTGCCAGCTCTTCCATCAGGCTCAGCTTTAACACGTCCCCGATGCATCCTGCTCTGGAGTTTCACTCGTCAGACTTCCAACATCCCCTTCCTCCAAACACTCCGCCATCTCATCTTATATTCAAAAATAAATGTTTTTCTTCACTGTTTTCCTCTTTTTTTATTATTATTATTTTTAAATGTGTCCCGTTTGGAAGTTGATCCCGAAGGCTAAATCAAATTATAGAAAGTAAATATTTTCATCCCGAGTCATTTATCATAACTGTTGTTACCCCATGTGAACGACCGGTTAGTCATTTTAACACACGATGCAACCTGAGTCACAGGATAATTTGACTTTCCATATTTATTTTACTGGCTTATTAGAAATAGTGCTGCTTGTTCAGCAAAGCTCTGTGAGGGTGCACTGTGCTGTAGGAACATGGGGGAGGAAATGTGGGGGGGAACCTCCCCTCACTTTGCGTGTGGAAGGTGCTCGTGGCAAGTGTGCGCACTGCTAATTTGTGTGTGCATCAATTATGTGTGTGTGTGTGTGTGTGTGTGTGTGTGTGTGTGCGTGTGTATGTGTGTGTGTGTGTGTGTGTGTGTGTGCGTGTGTATGTGCCGGTTACAGTAGCCAGACTGTCTGAGCAATTAGCAGGTGGGTCTCGTCTTTAACACTTTGGACGTGTGTGTTTGTTTGTGTGTGAGGTTCAGGTGTTACATGAAGTGAGACAGGGAAATGGAGGATTTGGCGCAGTGCACTTGTGGATGTCTGTGTGTGTATGTGTGTGTGTGTGTGTGTGTGTGTGTGTGTGTGTGTGTGTGTGTGTGTATGTGTGTGTGTGTGTGTGTGTGTGTGTGTGTGTGTTACTGAAGCTGGTGTTATACAAAGTATTTTATTGCAACATTTTAAGGTGTGCTGTTACGGACAGAATCTGCGGTAGACCAAATACTAACAATATATGACAGAATGAATGAGTGTATTTTATTCCAGTAGAAATAATTCCAAAATCCAATCAAGCTTACAGTTTCAAACTATAGCACTATGTCGTTTACACAGATTATAAAGTACCATAACCTTTTAATCATTAAAAAAAATATTTATGTGTCGTTGTTTCAGATGGAATTTAAAAAAAAAGCTAATTATTGCAGGGGAATTGTATCATCTGACACCAGCTAGCTTACTAAGCTAGCTTACTTAGCTAACTAGAAGACAACAAAGTATGATTAAAAAAATGGTTAGACTCATATGTAATTCCAATACAGTTGACTTGCTGATTTTTTTAACACTCATTGTTAACATTACAAGAGAAAGGTGTTAGCAAGAGGACTAAGAATTATTTAGTAACGCTAACAAGAGTGTTGCTAGCATAAACGGAGGATACTAAAGATTAACCTTTACCATCCAGGACAGAAAAGCCATCGTTCACACACTGGGCTATTATCAAAACTATGGTTGAGCATCTTTACATAACATTATTTTTTAATTAAAAATGCTAAAATATTAGCTTATGACGAGCCCCCTGGTAAACTGGTACTAATAATGTACTGGAATATTTTTAGTTAACTGGAGAAGCTAATGATTCACGCTAATATATACTTTTTAAAGTTGCAACAAATTGATCTGACAATTTCTATTTAGAGAAGGAGATAACGTACAATCAGTATATAAATCTACAACACAACTGATGATATCTAATGCTTGAGTCCCCTCTATTACGTCCACTCCCCAGCCCAAACCCACCCACCCAAAATACCCTACACTCACCCCACCCTCTGCACTCCCCTGGCTGTTCACCTCTCTTTCCTCCTGCAGTCAGCTGGCATGGAGAAGAAGGGCTCTTTGACTCATGTGGAGGGGGGGAAATGATGAGGGTTGGGGGTCCCGGTGCTTTTGGAGTCTGATAGTCTGGCTGGTTCGTAAAGGCCTTTCCTCTGGGTTTTAATGCAGTCAGAGAGGGAGAGAAAAGAGGCAAGAGGAGATTTCTGACGGCACATCTCCACCATGTGGACTGAGGACGGGGCTGAAGCAGGCCGGTGATACACTGCTGATAGACATACGAGTGTGTGTGGCCGACAATAACACTCTAATTGATTATAATGTACAACCCTCAAGGATTTTGCAGATCTCCAAAAACACCTGACTTAAAGGGTTACTCAACTTTTACATTTAGATACAGATGGATGATACAACTGTATCCCTCAGACAATGTATTTAAATGACCATTTATACTGATTCATACTGAGGTTGAGTTTCTAAAGCTTTTAATCAATGTGAAGGACAACTTGTGTAAATATTGCATTGGATTAATTAAATGACCATTTCTACAAATATTGTTATTTAAACTATAACGTACCTCAAAGGAATGTCATGTCGAATTTTTTAACTAAAATATCTAAATGAACTAAAAATGGAATTTACATACTGTTCGTTTAAGTCTCAGGTGTACGACTACACCACATTTCTGAAATATTCAGTGCTCTGGAAATGAACGTCACTTTGGGGGTTCAGTAAGTGAGTAAGACAGACAACAGCGTCAACTGCCATCCATTATGACTGGATACCAAAGTTCATTTGAACTCCCTCCCTAACTGAGTTACAGTTCCAAAGTCGCAGTATTATAAGAATATCAGTCACAGCATTCATCATATAGTTCAGTTTCTCGGTAAATTGCACACTGTTCAGCTCCCGATGAGCAACATTATTGAGGGCAACGTTTGGATCCAAGGGATCTTCTTAAGGCTCTGGGAAGGACATTACATCACTTTATGATACAAATAGTTCAATAAAAAACAGACTTCTCAAACTGTTGGACACTGGATAGCATTCTCTGCAGATTCATACACGGGTTTAAATCAGTGGTCACTGGATGTATTTGCATTTATCCATGTTTAGCCACAATTTCCCAGTTTGGGATCAATAAAGTAATTCTATTCTATGTTTTAAGTTTAGTTTTTAAAACACTGAAGCTTGTGCAGTCAGAAAATGCTGATTGTCTGAAAGCTCCCTAGCATTGTTCATATCATTCATATATGACAAAAGACGTCACCTTTATGACATCACTATTGTCTTAATTGAAAGAGTGTGTGTGGCTGACAATAACACTTTTATCATTAGTATAAATATGTTAAATAAAATACTATCTTGTGAAGTTGGCATGGACATCACACAAATAAAACAACATGAAAACTGTTGTATTAAATTATGCATTATCTTTTTAGACTGTCACGTTTTATAACAAACTTCAAAAAGCATTTTTCAGTAACAGTTATAATCAGTTAATTCAATCGCACTGCAACAAGAGCTCATTAAACAGACGATTCAACAGGCGATTCCCTCCACCCTGACAGATAATCACACTCAAAGTTATCCACATGTCAGATTGTAAAACTCTGCAGAGTAAGAACAAGCTTCCCCATTATTAATTCTTCAAATATTTGACGCACTTTAGAGTCTGACTTTAACATCAGTTACTTCTGAACAATGCAATAATGTTTCAAGTATAAAACATCACAGTAAATTAAAGCCAGCGTAGGTTATTATAATAAACATAGGCCGTCACTCACTCTGGGATCACTTCATTCAAACTTGTTCAGTTTATTCATCAGCAGCGCCCCAGCACCCTCCTGCCCTGCAGGAGCTGTAGACCTCTGTGCCGACACCTAATCCCGAGCTTTGCTACCATAACATTTTCACAAGGGTCACGAGCGGCGCAATAACAGCTCCACATCAATTGGTGAACTGCTTCTTTATAAGAAGTACGACACACACAATTAGTGTTCATTTGTGGTAGCCTGCCAACACTTTTTCTGTGTATTTTCACAAGGGTTGAATATAATCCTTAGATGGTGTGTATCTTTAAGAGAGACTGGATGTATGTGTTATCTTATGGAGGTGTGTGTGTGTGTTAGCCCTTTACCATTACCGTTTTTTAAAAATTACTGTTTTTTAACTGTCCTTTTATTGTTTGGAATAAAAAATCTTTCAAACTAATATTTCCTGACAGGACGACTCAGATGTCCTCTCTCTCTGGCTGCAGGGAAACTAATGACAAAATTGGAACAATCTGCTTTTTCAATGGCCACTTTTTATTCCTCAAATGTAGCGATCTGTCGTCTAATTTGTCCTGTGGGACGCCACACGCTCCCCCCCAATAAAAGCCACAGAGGGGGCTGCAGTAGCCGGATAATGAACATGATTCAGACAAGGTGCCCGGTGCAGCAGCTCTGCCTCCTCAGGGACGCACGGCTGCTGCTCGCAAAAGAAACAGGGAACGCACACAAACACACAAATACACACACACCATCACAATTGTTTTATTACCTTTGACATCAAGTTCA
Organism: Labrus mixtus; assembly: GCF_963584025.1. Lineage (NCBI taxonomy): Eukaryota > Metazoa > Chordata > Actinopteri > Labriformes > Labridae > Labrus > Labrus mixtus. The sequence continues at coordinate 18,794,363 of NC_083632.1, forward strand.
CAGGAATCAACCACCAGGATCGAAAGAATGTCATATGGTTTTATTGAACTGGAATGTAAATTACTTAAATTAATTTTGACATCACTTATTGGTTTTCGGTCCTCTTTAACAAATAATTGTTTCCAACAATATAGAAGCTCTAACAGGCGTTCAAATGAATGATAGAATTACTAACGTTTAAAGCTACATGGAGGATTTTACTGAAGAATTTATTGGCATAAATCAAGAGTCAAAGTTTCCCTGTGGAGTTTTATTGTAGACCACTGTATGTTTACAATCAGGGGTTTTATATTTGTGGCCAGTCAACCTCCAGTACAAACAGCGCTCTGACTCCTTTTTCTAACCTTGACATGATCTGTGCAGTCTGTGTGGTATGAAAAAGCCCAGCAGGAGGAGAGGAGTTCAGAGGTGAGAAGAGAAGGGCAATATGAGTGAGGCCAAATCAGATGACAGGGTCAAAACGGGTCTCTCAGTCTCTGACTAGACTCTTCTCGTCTGTCGCCCCCCGGTGGTGGAACAAACTTCCAAATTCCATTTGATGTGAAGAGTCCCTTTGCACCTTTAAGAAAAAGCTAAAGACCCATCTCTTTCATGAATACCTACGCACTTAAAGACATTATTGATGATGATGATTTTAGGATGGTTTTGTTTGATAATGATGATTTTAGGATGCTTTTTTTCATAATGATGATTTTAGGATGCTTTTTTTTATAATGATGATTTTAGGATGCTTTTTTTTATAATGATGATTTTAGGATGGTTTTGGTGCTAATTAGAACTCTGAAGAACAGTCGATGTTGTGCTTTCCCTCTGGTCACTTCCTGTCAGCACCTGTGTGTCTGATCAGACTTAAAGCTGTTTGTCTGCACTTACTGACATTGTCTCCTTTTTTCTAGATCCTTGCTTGTGTTGTACTTATTTTCTGATGTGCGTCACTTAAAAGGGTCTGCTAAATGAATTGGAGAATTGGAGATGAGGCAGCACAGACCAAGCTCTTGGTATTTTGGTTCTTTATTTATCTGTTTTGTTCAAGATAGACTTCCCACATCTTTGTTGCGCTGTAACAATGGTGTTTTAAAATGTGCAGCAAATCCCAATAAATTCTTAAACATCATCGTTTAACAAACCCCAGTTAGCAGATTTGTCAAGATCTGTCTGAAAATATAATTAAAAGCATGAACATGAGTGAGTTCATCAGTATTTATCTAGATTTGAGTAACTCCTACATGATCTATTATGCACAGCTGCCTTATAGTAAAAGCTTGTCCTTCAGTGCATTCAAAGCCTGCAGCTATCGTAAGGCAGCAGGACACACATGATGATACTTTAATTCTGCAGCCGTCATTCATTTACATAAAAACAAAAATCAGGCTGCTTATTTTGTTTTATACTTCATTAAGGAGTTGCTTCATTCATACAGTTAACAATTCATTCCAACAAAAATGTTTTCAACGTAGAATTTCAAATGAACAGAGTGACAAAACTACAAAAGCAGCAACATCATTAGAATGAACAAAGAAACAAAAAAGAAAAACGGGTGTGGGGGGAGACATAGCCACTATGTTCAATGCAAATGTGAGGTTTCCACATTTCTACTTTGGAGTAATTTAAATATTTCTGTACTGTCACACACAAATACTTCATTTTGAAACTACTTATGAAAACAAAACCCAGGCTGCTTAAAGGGATGAGACCAGTGCTCTTAATACTCCAAGCCTCTGTGTTATTGACCACTCCAAACTTGTTTTCAGCTTTATTAAAAGCAAGTTTTTTTTCCTCCTAGAATAATTGTGAAGTTACCTCTGTTAACATTTTTAGATTTTATTTTACATGAAAATGTCAAAAGCTAGCAGCTCTCCTCTTTTTGGTTTGTGCTTTTCCAATTTCTGCCTGTGCTTAATCTCGTCACCCAACTCTGCCAGAGGAAAGCACTACAGTGGCCAAAACCTCCGCCTCTAAAGCAAACTCTCCCCCCCCCCCACACACACATTTACAGACAGGATGTTCATTTGCTAATCAGCTTGAATCAAATTTTTAAAGTTGGATTTGGACCATTTTAAATGTTCTGAAAGTTAATTTCCTGTTGCAGTGTAGGGGATTATATGAGACGAACAGGTCAGGAGTTCATATCAACTGAGATACTCTCTCTAGTTCCCCTTTGGTAAGGACTTTTAGGAGGCAGATTGTGTTCATACACAGGCTGCTACAGTACATGAGTAGTCACCTCTGCACCTCTGCCCTGAATGTCACTCAGCATCCCGAGCTGTCCTGAACAGCCCAATAACACTGTCAGATTGAATACACACACACACACGCTAACACACATACATGCATAACCAATTACATGTTCTTGACAGACAGAGGTTTATATGGTTTTGATTATGAACCAGCTTCTTTTTTTTTTGCATGCACACACACACACCATCTGTGCACACAGTGAGGAACATCCATCCACACCCCGGCGTGTGCCAGGGAGCTGTGTTGTAAAAGTTTATATGACAAGGTGGCAGACATGACAGTGGCAGGGGCTGCGAACCTGCCCGTCTCACTGCTGATGTTGACAGTCTTATTGCTCTGCCTGTGCATGTGCACGAGTGTGTCTGGGTGTGTGCATGTGCAAAGTATAATCCATATGAAGCAAAAGCAGGCTCATTGAAAAAAAAAAAAAGAACAGAAAAAAGTGTTTCTTTGTACATTCATTCATTTTTGCATCACTCTATCTGTTGCCTTATATGACTCTGCCGTACATAAGAGCTGGCCCCTCCCCCTCTCTGATTTGAGTTGGAGGAAGTTCTACTCATGCCCACACACAGACAAACAGGGAGTATTCAGTAGTTTTGGGAGCAATAGCTCTGATTATCTGTCCTGCAGGCAGCACATATTTTGGCTGCAACCGTCTCCCCATCCATCTTCCATTCAAATGCCAGGATTTCGAACTCAGGTGGCCGGATGCCCAGGAATGATGCGCTTCAAGCAAAGTATTAGGGGTGCACGCCTACAAACTGTAATCCTCTGTCTATGAGTGGACAGCATGCACACTACACACTACAAACAAAACCCAGCATCCACTGGTAAACACAGATCAATGTGAGTAATCACACAGCAAATCAGTATCAAATGCTGAGCCTGAACTGGACTCATTCCTGACCTTTATTAGCATTTACCGAACTGACTAAGACAAACAACTGAATGAAAGAATGTTTGTTGGTTGTCATGAGTCACACTCGAGTCCTTTATTCATCCCATTTTAGAGATTGTTCAAGTCAAATGATGATCCAAACAATTGTGGACATCCAAGATAAGCTTACACCTAAGGTCAAGTTCTGGGACATGATACTAAATTATAAAATTTTGCCCCAAATGAATGCATTATGGCAAATTCAAACATGCAAAAGGAACCAGCGCACAAAGATGTTGTTGGCTCTGCAGTTCATGGAGCATTTAACCCTTTGCAGTTTGTACATGATGTGTCTTTTTGTGTAATTTTCACCGGTTTAATGGGCACAAAAGTCACACAATCCTTTTGTGAATCAGACCCAGAGTGTCCTTAATGCATGTGGTAGACTCTATAAGAACAAGCTTGTATGACATATAAACAACTTTACACTGAAGAACTTAAAACAGTCTGGACCTCAAAGTTGGCTGAACTCAATTATCGGTCCTGCCTCAGGTTTTCTTGTGCATGTGTGTGTTTACAGCGTGTCAAAGCCTGCTGCATTTCGATTGGCAGAGAGCCTGCACTTAATGGTAATCTCACCATGTCACAAACCTTTCAGCTGCTCATGAAGGGAAACGTTAGCTTGAAATAAAAGATGAACTGATCATAAAATCCACAAACACACACTGTGCACACAGACATCACTTCATCGCATGTTCTGCTGCGGTGCTAATGACTGCTAATGTCTTTCTGTCAAGTAGGAGCTAAGCCTGTGAAAGCAACATGAAAAGGGCGACTGCTCGGGGTCTATGTAGGCCGATGCCAGGACCGAACCAGAGGCCGAGTCTGGCTGGCACAGTCGCGCTGCTCTGTGGTGGTGCTGTGAACAGGTCTGCAGACTGTCTATCTGACTTCACCTCAGCTCTGTACCAAACCAAAAGTTTTAAAATCAACAAATCTGCTGCTTCTCTCATGATTCCTGCAAGGGGATTTTACCCATGAACCCATATTTTTACATTTTTAGTTTAAACAAGAGCTTTCATCCAAATTAAGATATTCATACTTTGGAACCAGGAACACACACTCTGACAAAATGATTGATAGGATAAAATACAATAAATAAATGCTCTACTTTCGCAGATACAAGGTTACGAGCTTTTAGTGGGTGCAACGTTAGACTGAGTGGAACTCATTATTTAAAACTTAGAGGTGATGAATGTTTCTTTTCATTCTTTAAACTGTATGTGTCAAATGAGTTAAAACAATAGAATCAGTTACATTTGCAGTTTAAGCATTTGAAATATCTGAACTTTAAATGCTGTCAAAGTTGCAGTTTGACGGAAAGCAGCTGAAATGTGGAGGTTGAAGTTGAAGTCTTGAAAGAAAGAAATTCTAAATCGATGTTCAATAGTAGTATTAGAAGTAATACAGTATGAGCCGTCCTGTAAGGGTGAGATGAAAAAGATGAGTTTAATCAAATTGACAATGGAATTGTTTGTGACAGCACTTGAACTGTCTTTGAACAAAAAGATGTGTTCAAATATTAGTTAAATGGGACATATTATGAAAAATCCACTTTCACAGTGTTTTTGAACATATATTTGGGTAACCTGAGTGTCTACTGACCCACAAAAATGTGAAATAAACCATCCAGTACTTTGTTTGTGGTCTGCATAAGTCTTACAACACAGAGAAAAATGCTCCGTTTCAAATTTGCTCAACTTGTGACATCTCATTTCATTTAAAGAGACACACACACCAAAATGGAGCGTTTTGAGAGAGCTGGTTTATACAGGGTCACAAACCTCCTCTGGTGCTTGAGTCATGTTATATTTTGACCAAAGCACAGCACAGATGTTTCATTTAGACCACAGGGGGACTGTTTGAAAAGGTGGTAAAGGGGTTTAATATGTCCTCTTTAAGGTATAAAGAGCTGTTGCGAATGTGTAATTATCTATTATGTATTTAATTATCTATTATAGAAGGAATTTTAAGGGGCTGACGGCATTAACTAGTTAATCAGGATTAATTAAAGTTCACATATTATGTTAGATCCACTTTACCATGTTTTTCTAAAACTAACATTTGAGAGAATATATTTATGAGAAAAGTCCATCCTCTGTGTCTTTTGCCTGCTCCACTTTTCATAAAATGTGTGCTCAAACATGCCGTTTGGAGATTTTCCCTTCATGACATCACAAAGGGCAGTAACCCCTCCCCCAGGCGGATAACACATGTCCGACGTGTCCTTTGGCAAAACACTTAACCCTGAATTGCTCCCGCTGCTTCGTCTGTGGCGTATGAATGCCAATGAATGGGATTAGTTAATACTGATGGTCTTACTACATAGCAATCAGTGTGTGAATGGTAGGTGTGACATGCGGTGTCAGAGCGCTTTGAGTCAAAAGACTAGAAAAGTCAAGACAAATCCAAGTCCATTTAACTACCCTTTATTATATATTTTTTATCTTATCAAGATAAATCAGGGTATTAGCATTTTTGTTCCATAATATATTTTAAGTTGACTTTTTGTGAGATGTAATACTTGTGTGGCTTGCTATGAAATGTATCACACACACACACTCACGCACACACACAGCCCCCCCCCACACACACACACTGTCAGCCTTTTTTAACTACCTGTTACTGTTTTCCTGCTGTGCTCAACGTCATTTAAAATAACTAATATATCCCATAAAACGCAGCAGCAGTAGCCTGCTCAGGTTTACACAAATAATTAGCTGCAGGCAGACACAATTATACTCGCAGAGAAATATGATCTGCCAGAGTGAATGATAGAAACCTATGCTTAGTGACCTCATGTAGTGGAATTTCTGTCTAAGCACTCAGTCGGTAAACAGGACCTATTTCTGTTTTGGAAACAAAACTTTTAAAGGGGATTAGCGGCATTATATGCAACATGTACCCGTCTGTTCTCCTAAGTCCCCTTTCCTGCACCCTTTCCTTTAATTCCCCCTTTTTCACCCCGACCACATGTCCTGAAACCTGTAAACACTGTGTGTTTTTCAGTAACAAAACCAGCGGGGTGATGTGTGGATTTTTAACAGGGCTCTGTGCTGGGCACCTCCTGGGTCTGTGGTCCCTACTGACAGCTTTACAGGCAGCTGATTGGAGGTGCCATGCCAGCACCACAAGGGAGGCCTGCACCCACAGTAGCTAAGGGGAAAACATCTACAGCTGTTTCTTTGGGGAAGTGTACAGCTCAGGTCAGATGATAAACCTGCAATATGACATGCCAATTTTATAATGTTAATATAACTGACAGGAAGACATATAATGAGTAATTTAAATACCATACAGTCATGTGATTCAAGACCGGTCAGCGCCTCGATTGCTTTGAATTGAGATGTTGACGTGCTGTTGCTCTCAAAATGAACAGTTCTATGTGTGAAATATCCTTAACAACAATCTGGCTTTTCTTTATAAACGACTGTGACTGTGATGTTGCTATACTACACTTACTTACACTTATACTATACTACGCATCAATACAACTGTATATCTTCTTCCACCAGACCCTCTCTTGGCCTTATTGTCCCTGTACCATGAATCTGGCCAGGATATGAACACATTTGCTTGAACTGGAACATTTTAAACTAGTTTACTATTTTTGTCCTGGATGTGCACCGGTTTCGTGAGCAGTTATCTGTCTCTCAATTTGTATTTCAAACAGCAGCTGTGAGAAACTGCTTTTCATGTGAATTGTGTCTTCTTACTAAAATGCAAACAGTAAAGTATAACAGAGTTTTCACAGAATCCTCATCTATCAAGTCATCGTCTCTAGCTGGTCTCAACAAGTCATCAGCCATAACCATCACCAGTGTCTGTCTCCACAGGGGTGTGTGCTGTTGCAGTTTACAGCAGACACCAGTCATTCACAATACTCTCCCTGAAGAGTGACATTTTTTTTTTGTAATTCAATTGTCAATGTGATTGAAATGACACACCAGCCAAAGGGTAGTCAGGAGGGGTTTTGGAATCTTTTCAAATTCTGCAAATCCCTCCATCTCTAAGTTACTGACCAAATCAATAGTTGTTTTCCCCTTTACTCCTCACCTTTAATGTGCTTCAGACAATGTTCTGCTTTTTAGTCCCTTGCTGATCCTGCACTGCTCTTATGTAGAAATGACCCAAAAATGTAACAATGGATTCTTCCTGTCATCATACTGTAAATTGCTCGGATGAAATCCAACCCAGTAACAAAGGTAGAAGGCAAAACAATAAATAGAAATAACCTTCTAGCTTATTGTTTGGTTTTCTTTGTCATATTGAGTGAGTTAAGATTTGCCTGCTTGCTTCAACCTCTCCTCACAATGTCTCTCTTTTTCTTTTTTTTTCTTTTTTTTTTCTCGGTTTTAGCATACACTTGTGTCTTCCACCTTATACTATGGACAACACACAAGTAACATAAAGTGACCTGCAGTTATTTATCCTTTTATTGAGCTCACACAAAAACAGGGAAAACAAAGGAGTTAATCGTACATGCAGCCCGGACACACACACACACACACACACACACACACACACACACACACACACATATTGGAAAATGACCCATGACATCATCATCACTCTACCTACCATTGACATGCTCCTATTTATGCACAGACTTCGACTGCTGCATGCCACCAGGACATAAACACACGCTTTGACATACCACACCCCTACACACCCTCACACACACACACACACACACACACACACACACACACACACACACACACACACACACACACACACACACACACACACAGTCACCCCACCCCATTCACACCCATAACCACCGCCCATATACCCACCCAACACCACAAACACAGTCACCGTGTCTCTTCTAGAAGTCCACACCTCCTTTCAAACAACACACACACACACACCTCTCAAACCGCTCAACAAACACATGACAACCCAAACACGTGGGTGGGTGTGTGTGTGTGTGTGTGTGTGTGTGCGTGTGTGTGGGTGTGTGTGTCTGTGAAGTGGAAACTCATGGGTCCAGAGGTGTCACCTTCCAAGCCTGACGCATTTACCGGAGGTTTCCTACTAGTTGCCAGGCTTTCCCCTCCTCTCTCTTTTTAACACGTTCTTTGTCATTCTTTCCTTCTGTTATTCTCTCGGCTCACACCATCAACTTTTTACCATGTTATTGGTTCTTTGGAATAAACCAAGTTCAAATGTCAATATGTTGCCTAGCTACTGTATTGCTGTGGTGCTCCATGTTCACAAATCAGCATGTATCGTTGAGTGACACATGGTGATTCACATGTTTTCAGTTTCCTAATGTTTTAAACTAAGTGTTTAAAATGTGTGACTTATCTGACAGTTTACTTAACATTTGCCTACTTCTTTGTCTGCAATTTAACTTTTGTGGTTAAAATGAGTCCAATAGATACATATTTGCTCCCTAAAATAGTTCTTAAAATAAACCTGAATGAATCAGCCACCACAGAAATAATTCGACAACAGATGTTTGATTCTTTGGAATCACCAGATTCACTTCTACGCTTTCTTGTTTATGGTAAGACGTTTTGGGAAATACAAGGTTTGGTTTTTAAAGATTTATTTTTGGGCTTTTTGTGCCTTTAATGGAGAGATAGGAAAAGTGGATAGAGTGGGAAATCAGGGAGAGAGAGGGTGGGGTATGACATGCGGGAAGGGAGCCACAGGTGGGACCCGAACCCCGGCCGCTTGCCTGGAAGACTACAGCCTCCATACACGGAGCGAGCGCACTAACCACTGCCCCACCAGCGCCCCCAAGGTTTGGTTTTGGATCAAAGTGTGATATGAGAAGATAATTATTAGGCTCATGTCAATGTGTTTAAAAGAATAAGCCAGGATGTCGTTAGCCTAGCTTAGCATTAAAGCATAAAAGAGTGAACAGCTCGCTTGTCCATGTCAGAACATGAAAAAGTACCTCTTGATTTCACGATTGTTATTTAATGACTTTACAACAGAAATATGATAATATGGAATATGGATGTGGTAAATTGACTTGAGTTTATATAGCGCTTTTCTAGTCTTCTGACTACTCAAAGTACTTTTACACCACATGTCACACCCACCCATTCACACCCTGATGGTAGTGGTCGCTATGTAGTATCATCCATAAGAAGTAACTAATGCCATTCATACACTGCCACCAAAGCAGCGGGAGGAATTTGGGGTTAAGTGTCTTGCCCAAGGACACGTTGCCCAGGTGGGGATTGAACCCTCGACCTTCTGGTTCAGAGGCAACAACTCTACCAACTATGCCACAGCCTCCCTGTGGTGTAAATAATCACTAGCGCTCATGGGCCGGATGCAGTAACAGCAATAGTGAAGAGTCAGGTCATTACAGTGAGGTTGTCAAGATTTGTAACATAGCCACTTTAACTAATGCTCACCAAGTGGCATTCTCCAGTGCGAAAAAATTAAGCCAACACGGAAGTGCATAATCCTGCAGTTCGTCGAGGATCCGCTTGAGGCTGGCTCCAGAAGTCTCAAATGGGGCCCCATGCACAGCTGACCTGATTGAAGTGGGTGCAATGTATCAGTATGTCAAGACACTAAAAACCCTCCTCTGCTCCAGCTCTCAGCCTGTCGATAGGTTGTCTGAAAGTTAGGGTTAAACAGGATTTCCAGCATGGCGGCTGCTGCTGATGAGCCTTCAGAGCCCCCTACACTAACAAACGGCTGACGTCACTCAGGCATCGTCCATTCATAATTACAGTCAATGGTGCTCACTGACTGTATATCATAGCCCCTTCTGTAACCAGATTTTCTGTCTTAAGTGTTAAATGGTAAATAAACTATAATGTGCATCAGTCATTGGACAGCTAACAGCACTTTTACACCACATTCACATAGCGGTGGCAGAGGCTGCGATGTAAAAGTTTCCCTCAGGATTAACTAAACCCATTCACACACATTAATTAACATGCCGATAATGCCACTGCAAGCAACTTGTGGTTCAGATTCTTTCCCAAGGACCCTTGGACATGTATATTTAAGGAGCTTGGAATCTAACCGCCAACCTTCTGATTGATGGATGAGTGACTCCACCACAGCCTGCCGCAGCTGTGATGAATGAAAGAATTACCAATTGTTGGATGTTGTAGTGAATGCGCTTACATCAGATAATCCCTCCTAAAACCACAATTAAAATGTTTGGATTCTGTATTGATTAAACAAACATGCAAGGGGATGGAAAAGCATCAAACATGAATCTTGAAGGTCCCATATTATGCAAAATACACTTCACCATGTTTTTCTTACACTTAAATGTGTCTATAGCCTGCCAACAAACCCCCCAATTCTGAAAAAAGTTTATCCTCTCCATCTTTAGTCTGCTCCACTTTTCAGAAAATGTGTGCTTAAACAGGCTGGAGATTGGAGATTTTCCCTTTGTGACATCACAAAGGGCAGTAACCCTTCGCCCAGGTGGGTGACACTCCTACAGCTAGGTGTTCTGCCCTCTGATTCTGCCTTCTTGCCGTAAACAATAGGGCATGGTGCAATAAAGCCAGAGCCACCCAAGCCCTTCCAGAGAGGGGGCGTGATCAGACACAGCTCAGTTACATTTAAAGCTACAGACACAGAAACAGCCTGTTCTGAACAGGGCTGAAATAGAGGGGTTTATATGCATGATCAAATACAGGATCAGATCAGATTTTTTAACAAGAAATTTTACAGACATGCTTTGTGGAGCTCTGAGACTTGTTTAAACTTGTTGAAAAAGATTATAATATGTGACCTTTAATCTTGGGGAAAAAGTGAATACACATATATCCTACAATGTTAGGAAAGTACTTGAAACCTAATCTTATTTAGGACATTGCAAGTTAGCTCTCTTATAAAACCTTAAGGTAGAATCTGCGTTTCCATCTTGAATTAATGTGGGAAGTGGTGACTTCATGAATGAAATATCAATAACGCATTGAACATATAAGTATTGAACATTTATAATACCAGAGCTGTAATAGAAAAGTCCACACTCTTGAAAATCAAGCTCTGAACCACTGTTGCAATTAGCGCTTAACAAACATAGCGCTCTGATGATAGACATCTCCCTGAGTGATGTAGGACTCAAACTTGTGAATTTACACATTATACATATACATAACTGCCAAATCCACATAGACCCTGCTGTTTGTCTGGCTTTTTGCCATTCTCTCAATTAGTCTCTCTCTCTCTCTCTCTCTTTCCTTCAGTCTCAGCCTATCTCTCTACCTCTTAACATGTTCCAGTTTTATTGCCGTCCTGTTTCTGGCCCAACAACTGCTGTGCATTTTTTAGAGTGCGGTCAGCGGAGTTCACAATAAAGCTGAAACATGTGTACGGACAAACACACCGCACTCTCTCAGCTACCGTTGTTACAAGCTCACACCGCCTAGTTAAATTCAAAATGTCAAGCTCGATTGATGTCAAAAAAACTTTACTGCTCAGCCGATGTTTCCGACACATTTGAAATAATTCCCGACACAATAGAAATGTGTTTTGGTTTGGCTAGGTTTTCACTGAGATCTCAAAGAAGAGTTGAAGGCTGTGTGTCTTTATTACTTTGACATTTCTGACGTTCAAGTTTTGTTACAAACCCTTCCTGATTGTTGTCTCACAGTTCTTCTACTTACCTCCGCTCCTCCCAACCATTTTTATATGTCTATCCACTCCCCTAATTCCCTTTTTCCTCTTGTCCCCCCCCCCCCCCTCTCTTTACTCATTTCCCTTATACTCAACCAATCAGCCTCGGGTCTGGTTTAGTGCTGAAATCAACCCTGTGATTTATTGTGACACTGTTAATCAGGGTTCAGCTAAACTTGAACACTGCCAGACTCTGGAGTGTGTATGGTCATTTATGTATTTTCCTGTGTGTGTTTCTGTTTAAAAAAAAAACAGGCTTTTGTTGGGTAATGTAGCAATCAGAAAGAAAGGGTTTACACGCCTGGTGGTCATTTCTCACTGTGAGAATGTCGACACTCAGCATTGTGAATCACACTTTGTACATTCTTCTTTTATGTTCCACATGTTTCTAATGTTTCCACTTTAACTTGAAAAAGTGCTAACCTTCAACATGTTCTTTTTCTTTTACAGAAAAGGTTAAATGCTGGCTGAATGCAAACCAGAGCTATACCCGCTTTTAAATTGAATCTTAAATCTGTAGTTTAAATTGGTTTATAGGTTTTTGTTGTATGTATCTTATGTATCCTCACATACAGGGCTTTCACACTTGCAGTAAACTCCAGAAAACTCCTGATAAATTCCAGAGGAGCTGTATGTGTGAACACAAACAGCCAAAATTTTTGCTCGGACTTTACTCAGAGTTTCTCCTGCCAGACCCCTAGTATTTTTTCTGCAGCAAGTCTGAGTGAGCTGATGTGAGAAAGCAGCAGGATATTATCCGGAGAATTCACCTTGAGCCAATGAGAGGGGGGAGTGATGTTTATATACGGTGACCGATGCACCGTTTATAGAGTGTATGCATGCGACCACTACGATCTCTGTGCATAAAATGAAACCGCTGCTGTTACACCCCTGAATAAGGAGAGAAATAATCACGAGAGTGATTCAGTTGTGTTTCCTCATCAAGAGCGTTTAGTGTAATGAATTACATGTTTACAGAAATATAACAATGTACAAAAGTACACATTTACAACATCTTTCACATTTCAGAATGAATAGAGGTGGAGGTAGGATATACACCTTTTCCTTTTACAAACAATAACAAACAGTATTTTCCTGCAATAAATCTTTTCCTCACACATTTCTTTTAAGCATCAACTATAAGTCTTAAACTCGTATTGAGCTAATAAAAGTGCATGAGTCCAACTACATAAGACAATGAAACAACTTAAACACATCCTCACTCCTGTGAAACAGAAGCCTACACAGAAGACTACACACAGAACACGCTGCGGCGCAGCTACGGGTTGTGCTGTGGCTCCGAGCACGGGCTCGTATGCTAGCAAACTTACTGTTCTGAAACTTAACTTTAAACTTACTCAAACATCGAAATTACTTAGTCATGAAACTCTTTACTTGTTAGTAAGTTATTTCGGACATGTTAGCTGTGTTTATGACCATAAACATACCTGAATAAGGAGAGAAATAATCACGAGAGTGATTCAGTTGTGTTTCCTCATCAAGAGCGTTTAGTGTAATGAGGAGAACACCGCGATTTCTCCTGGTATGTGGGCGGAGACAAAAGCAATCGCTCCCAGATAATCTAACTCAGACAAGTCAGTAGATCACAGATACACATCAACAAATCTTACTTTTAACAATAAACAATGAACTAAATCATGTCTATTAAACATTTTAGCATCTTTAACCTTTTCTTTTAACATAAACCTGATATTTAAGCATTTTAACTTGTTTATACTTTTTAATCACTCTCTATATAACTTCTTGTGACTATGCAATGTTTTTATCCACAATCAATTATTTAACCCTGTAACAGATCATGAACTCTGTGTTTTATTCTTAACTGTAAGTGCATTCCTTTTTAACGTGTCACACTGCATTACGTTTTCTGTTCTTCAGTATGTTGTTCTCCGCTCTTTTGTTGACATTGTGATTCTGTTGAACTACACTTGACATTGATATAAAGGCAAATATTCTCATTATAGCGTCGTATAGCGGACTCTGTTGCTTCGATTGCTACTTTTGCATATTTTTTATACATCACGTCTTACCTCAGGAGACCCCCTTTCGCGCCCCCAATTTTTTTTTATTGATGGCGAGTTGCACTTAAAAATATAACAGATATATTTACTCAATACTGGTGCATGATGTAGCCAGAGAAAAAACAGGGTGCACATACACATAAATTGTGACTTTATTAATTATTTAAGAATAATACATTTGAACGCTTTTTATTAGTTTTCTTGCTTAAATATACTGTAAGGCTTTTTTTGAACAATAAAGCATTTAACAGGTAATGAAGATGACATGCCACTTCCGTTCAGTCGATATCCTGGACGATGACTTCTTGCTCAGCAGGTTAAAAGCTTTATTTTAACTTTCAACCACAGGTCAGACAGAAGCCTTAACTCCCTCATCCTTAAAAATAATCAGCCGAGGACTGAGCAATGTCTAATCAAAATACAAAAAGGTGTATTTTGGCTTCTGCCTAGACCGTGCAAGACACGAGCTTTGTAAATGTTCAGCACCTGATCATTTGTGTGTTTTGGACTTCCACCTCCCTCCCCATTGTTATGGCAGCAAGACAGAGGGAGGGAAGGACAGAGAGGGGGGGGGGGGGGGGCCCACCAGAGTCGTGGCACATTACCCCAGGGCAGACTGATGCATGACGTGATTGACAAGACTGATTCTCGCTTAGTATGCTGAGGATTTTATTTTATTTTTTACTCTGGTTGGTCGCGAGTTGACATTTATTTAGACAAGACTCCTTCTGGACTGCCGAGAAGCCACAGAAACCAGAAGATGTCTGAGAAAGACAAGTTGTGTGTGTGTGTGTGTGTGTGCATGTCAGAGTGTGTGTGAGTGTGTTTGGTCTGACTCTCAAATATTAAATACCAGTTGTTCTAAACTAGCTTACGTAGCTGTCTAACTATGTTACATCTGCTCTAGGGAGTTTAAGGGACAGTTTGGCCCGAATGATGTTAGAGGAGAGAAATCCTGTTATTGTGTGAGAGGTTCATTTTCTTATTCCAAATGAACTGAAGACTAAGATCAGGCTGTAAGTTTTAATAAGGAGTGCAATGTTTTTATAAAAGCCTGAATAGGTCCTGCTTCACTTTATTAAGCATTAAAAAGAATGCAAACTACAGGCCGGCTGTGGCTCATCAGTGGTAGAGTCGGTCGTCTCTCAAGCCAAAGGTTGGGGGTTCAATCCCCAGCTCCTGCAGCCACATGTCTGATGTATTCTTTGGCAAGACACTTGACACCAAGTCCCTCTCTCTGCTTTGTCTGCAGATGTGTATGAATGAATTAGTTAATACTGATGGACACAAATAAACCTCTGCCATGTGTGTGTGAATGGGTAGGTGTGACCTGCGGTTTAAAAAGCACTTTGAGTAGTCATTAGACTAGAAAAGCTCTACACAAGCTCAAGTCCATTAACTATTGAACCCTTTACGGCTAATTTCAATGTGTTGTTCTGTAATAACTAAGCCATTATACCAATTACTGCATCCTGCATATGGAGCAAAAATAGAAATAGATGCAGACAAACCAGAATTGGAGCCTACATTACCCACAACCCTCAGGAGATTTGAGGAAGTTGATGAGAGTTCATTCAACTCTTGCTTGAGCCACAGCATTTCTTTGCAATACTTTTTTTCACAGACACAGTAGTACTCAGACGTTTACACGGTTATGTAAAATCATAGCATCAACGAGTTCTTTAAATGGTTAATGGACTTGAGCTTGTATAGCTCATGTACTTTTACTCATACACCGCATGTCACACACTGATGACAGAGGATACTATGTCAAGTCTATCAGTATAACTCATCCCATTCATTCACATTAACACGCTGCTGATTCAGCATTAGGAGCAATTTGGGTGTCCTGCCCAAGGAGACTTTGACATGTCACTGCAGGAGCGGGAATCGAACCAACGACCTTTGCCATAGAGACAACATGTGGGTCTTTTTTTTTCTCTCTTCCCCAGATCGTGGTTCGTGGTTCTTTGATAAAGAATTGCTGGAATCAAACAGGGACCATTTCTATTGGCATGTTCTACCTTTATTATAGGATGTGGGTGTTATGTTTATTTAGGTGCATGAAGGTTTAAATCAGAGTGACTATCTTAAGTTCCTCATGTTTTTCAGGTATTGATGGCAGGGTGAGTTGTAACATTTCAGGTTCCATCCTATCCTTAATGAAGAGGCGGGTCCTATAGTTTATCTTAAAACTGTTGGTGTTATCTTGGTGCTTACATTTAAAAATAGACCATACATTTTAGTCGCCCCTCCCTGCCTCAGTAATTTTCATGCGTTCCCGAACAGCGGTATCAAAAGATGGCCAGAGGAGATTGGAAAGCACTGGATATCAGCCTATGCTTCTGGTTTTGGTTCTGGGTGTGATGATGTGTGTGTTTGTGTGTGCTTTGGCCACGGATGAAAAGTAAACTAAGATGTAATAAGCTAGCTGCAAGAGAGTCTTAAAGTCTTTGGTAGAAAGCCGGGGTCTTGTTTCAAAGTGCAAAATCTGCTGTAAGCCCCTGCAGACACAGACTAAACACAGCATCAGCCCTATTGTTGTTCTGCACTGTTACAGCCCTCCCTGGAGATTTAGCAGGAGCCATAACCCTCCGCTGCCACGACCAGCAGCCAATAGCCACCCTAGTTCCTGATGACCTAGCCACTGAGGTCAAACCACAATCTGACCATGAGCAATTCTATTGCATTTAATTGGAAAATGATGGGATGAGGGTTGGTTTTTGACAGTTTTCAGGTATGCTAGGGAAACAACTTGTGACCAGTTTGAAAATTTTTCCCAGCATAAACACAAAGTAGAGTCAGAAACATGGCAATGTTTCCTTTTATGGCAGAACTACAGTTGGTGATAATGGATTCAGCATGTTGACCATTTCAAACCATTGTATTTTAAGACCTGGACACAATGTTTCACATGTCATTTTTTTTTCCAGCTAATACATGACTAGTCACTCAAATCTACAATTTTTTTTTTTTTTTGCATCAGTTTCCGACATGTGCCGTTTTGTGGTTTGAAGACCATGTATACACAAAGCCATTACGGGAAGGAAAAGGAGAGAGTTTACTGGAAGAGGACGGTCATTACTGAAAACGTGGAGCTGGATCAGTGGAAAGGTGAAAGGTCAAACAAACCATGTGCGTATATTCCAGCCATTACCGTGGACGTACAGGACGCATTCAGGCTTGTATGCATTTGTATATATTTGGTGTGTTTGTGCGTGTCCCCACCTGGGTCTGGGTTTCATCACCGTCTACCACCGGGCGTCTCTGAATCATGTTTTCTACCATGTAAGCGCAGTGATTACATATCATTACGCAGAGGTCCAGTTTCAGCGACACCATTCAATCCAGTGTCCAATCGGGGTGTTTACAACGTGTCAGCTCTGACTTTGCTTTTCCATACTCCAAGTCCGGGATGAAAATAAACACCTTCTTTTTTTCCCAGATTAACCTGTACCATAAGGAGCAGATAGAGAACATGATATGGCACATCATTTCTAAGTGGCTGGTAAGATTTCAGTCAGTCCTTTAGAGAGCTTCTGTGTCGCACAACCACAAAAAGAGGGGCGTAATCATTTCCCTTCTACTTGTGTAGTGCTTGTACTGTGGGCCCTTGTCTGACGAATCAGTCTATGAAAGTTCTTTATATAAACAGTGACCTCCAACATTTACTTTCTTTCCCCATAACTACTATGCATAAAAGCTAAGGAAGCTGTATCTTAAGCCTAAACTTAATAAATGTTCATGTGAACAATGGGTCAAAGTAATATGTGTAAGGGGAAAGTTCTTGTGTGGGACGTGTAGTACAGTACAGGCCTTTGCATACTGAGTCAGTTTTTTTTATGCATTTTTTGGATCCGTAATTAAAAAAAAAATCATTACTCACAGACAACTTGCATTCTGTGTCTAATTGTGAAAATTCAAGAATGAAACAAAATGTCTCATACTCATCGCGCAGAGTGATCAAGCTGTTAAGTTGATTTTGTTGTTCTTTCACTCCTTGAAAAAAAAAAACCCAGCGAGGTCCGTCCACATGAAAACAAGACGAGAGTGAGGAACGTTTCACCTGACATCTCCATTTCTGGGACCACACATTAAAATGAAGAACACAAATCTCGGGAAGCAATTGATCCAAGAAAGCGGCTGACAGTATGTCTGAGGTAGGGACACTACACACACACACACACACACACACACACACACACACACACACACACACACACACACACACACACACACACACATACACACACAGGGCTGGATGTAAAAAAAACACAGAATATGGAACCTGTTCCGGAAAACATAATAATGGACGAAAGTTTCGCAGTCAGCAATCAAACCTGATTGACACAACATGAGATTTTATTTATTTTCTAACATGTCAATTTCAGATGAAAAAGACGGACTCAGTGTGCGATGGCTTTAAATGTTAAGCCTGTTAATGGACTCCGAGTAACCCTAATTCTCATGTTTTTTATTGATATATTGTTCAGTCCTAAAGTGATGTATTTTCCTCTACAAGAGCACCGGCATTATTTCAGGTTTAGTTTGTCTGTGGTCAAAAGCTGACACAGGCACTTTTTGGATGCATGGATGCATCATTCAGTAGACCCAGATGTTGGGTAATTTGCATGATTTCTAGCTGACCAATGAGTGATGAAACAATGTATAAAATTAATGACAGATGTATAATGAGTGTGTGAGAAACACTTCTTTTACGTCAAATAAGTCACGTATATCCAAGTTGTTAGTCTTTGAAGTGCCGCACCTGCAGTGTTTTGCTAGTTTGGAAAACGACACCTGTAGCCTGCTTTAATATGAACTGTATGAGTTCAGAGAATATTGTTGAGTATGAGTAATAATTGTGTTGTAAGCGGACATGTATTGCTTTATGTTTGAGTGAGAAACAGTGGTTATGCACATGCGTCACTCAGTAGACCCAGATGTCCGGGTGATGACGTGCTTGTGTTTCTGTATTTCCAGACTGAAGTAAAAATTTGGTATAAAACCCACGCACGCCTGGAAGTTCTTTTTGTGTCCCAAGTGTGAAGCATTCAGCCTTTATGATAGACATATAGATAACATTTACCCACCTCTCCAGTCTCCTTCATTTCTACATCATGTTTTAGCCTCTTTCAGCATATTGTTTTGGTTTTGGGGATAACAATTTGACCTATGGCCTCAATAGCTGCTCTTTTAAACAACACTACATCAGTAGCAAGAAGCTTTTAAAATGTCTATTTAGGACTTAAATTTACCTCCAGATTAATTAAATGTTGCAAAATGTCTGCTGAAAGTCTAAATAGACCATTGTTCACTATCATGTAGACGGAGCCCACAATGCATACATAGTTTTTGTCTGTGGGAGGCTGTGGATCAGTTGGTAGAGTCGGTCGTCTCTCAACTGGAAGGTCGAGGGTTTGATCCCCAGCTCCTGCTGCAACATGTCTGATGTGTCCTTGGGCAAGACAATAACCCCATATTGCTCCCACTGCTTCGTCTGCAGCGTATGCATGTGTATGAATGGGATTAGTTACTTCTGATGGTCACTTTAAATAGCAACCTCTGCCCTCAGTGTGTGAATGTGTAGGTGTGACCTGCAGTGTAAAAGTGCATTGAGTAGACTAGAGAAGCGCTATACAAGCTCAAGTTAATTTACCATTTACCGTCACTGTGGCCACAAGTGACCACTATAATGACCACATTGCTGATTTCGGCTTAAGTTAGCTACATACCAAGTTAAAAATTAAAGTGCTTTTTTGTAAAATAATTCAATTTAATTTGTAGGAGGAAATAAAAAATATATCAATAAATACATGAAGCCATGTTAGCAGCTGAATCAGTTTCAAAGCTCACTTGAATCTTAAGAAATCTTCTTAATTTGGATTAACCATCATTTAGTACCATTAAAACTTCTAAATATAGTTACAAGATATCAGTGCAAAGATTTTTTTTCCCCCTTTAGAGTTACACACACACATTCACCAATGCACACACACACAAAACAAACAGAATAGAGCCGCTCTCAGCTGCAGTGTGAACACAGCCCTAAGTGGAAACAGTGGATTCCACTGTAGATCTTATTTGACCGGCTCAGGTTTCTGTCTACACAGCGGGTGGCCGTTGGTCTAGATCCTCTTTAATACACTGCTTTATCCTGCTAGATTATGTTCCACATGTGCGTGTTGCGCTCCATTGAGCAAACGTTCACTCAGAAGAGAGAGCACACATACGCACTTTATCCCCCCCCCCCTCTGCTTTAGTCACACCTTGTGAGTTATCAGACACACACAAAAAATCAATGGGGGAAATCCTGACGTCTGCCACTATATTAACTCCAGCCCATGACGCTATGAAATACAACTCCCAGCATGCTGTAAGAATAAGGGCGGAAAGACTGCTGGGATTACAATGAGCTATGATGGAGAGACAAGATGACTGTGCCATTTCAAGCTTAACAGGCATTTTTGACACATGGGACATAATAGAATAAGATTTTATTGGGCAACTCAAAACTAAAGAACACAATCAGGAATCTTTAAGGAGTCTGTAATGCCAATATGATAAACACAGATACACAATTACCCCTTTTCCACCAAAGTGAACCAGGGGCTGGTTCTGGGCTGGTCCTAGTTCTGGTGCAAGGCTGGTTCAACTTGTTAACCGTCCAAGAACCGGCTTGCTTTTCCACATGGAAGGCATACACTACTGAATACATCTCTGGTCTTCCAGGCAGCACTTAGGCAGGCACGCGCCGTCTTCAAGCACAACCACAACAATGGAGGATGACAGCCTCTCGTTTTAAAAGTGATAATGTGCAATTAGACTGTTTTACTTTATTTTATTTTAATACTTGTGCATTGAAATTTAGTATTCAGATTAGCATGATATTCAACTTAGGCCAAAAATGTAACTTTGACTACATTCTTAGCCACTCTAAGTCTGGATTTCAACCTCATGCATTCCATCCATCCATTACCTTTGACCGCTTTTTCCCATCTGGATCTGCGGGATAGCTGTCATTGGGCGAGAGAAGAGGTACACCCTGGACTGGTCGCCAGTCAATCACAATGCTGACATATGGAGACAGACAACCAGCCACACTCACGTTCACACCTACGGGCGATTTAGAGTCACCAATCGATCTGTCGAGCATGTCTTTGGACTGTGGGAGGACGTCAGAGTACCCGGAGGGAACCCACGCATGCACAGGGAGAAAATGCAAAATCCACTGCAGCCCCACCTCATATATTGTGAAAAATAAAACAATAATCTGTGGCACACTGAAAGTTACTTTACTGTGAGCGGATAAGTGCTGTAGCTTCCTCATGTTCGCCCAGCACTCGATATATCGTCTTTCACCATCAGTAGATTTTAACTTGAGTCTCCGCGGACTTCTTCTTACCTCTGGCTTAAAAGAATCATGTTCACAGAATAGGACGTGCTGGTTTGCTGATGCTGTTGCCAAGCAACAATGGAAAACTTTTAGTGCTTTTTTTTTTGGTGTTACACATTAAAGTGTTTTTTAACTTCTAGCACTTGGAAGGACACGGCTTTAACAGGACATCATTTCCTTTGAAAAATAATGAGGCAAAACAAGGCCAGGGCTACAAAAACAAGGACAGGAATCATTGTAAGAGGTTCAATAAATTTTAGAATTTTTTAATGGCTTCTTAGGTACAACAAATACAGCAGGAGGGCAAAGGGTAAAATCCAGAGGGAGATTCGTAAGTAGGTGAATTAAAGCTAAAAATTGCCCATTTCTGGTGACTTTATACAAACAATGGCCTCTTCCAACCTCCGTCATACTTTAGTTGGGGAGAGTATCTAGAGAGGTGATTTTACTACCTCTCCTGGCAGCTTAGAAACTGAAAAGAAAAAGAAATGACGTAGGGAAAACATGACCTCCTTGGCTGAGGTGACCGAGCTTTTTGAAACACATTTGAGATTGAAATCGATCACATTAAGTGAAAGCCATCAACTCATGGGATTTCATTTATTAACTTCCACTTGAAACACAAGCTACTGTAGTTAGAAGCAAGAGATTAAATGAATAAATCAAGACGTGTACTTTTAAATAGCTCAATGGTTCTCCTATAAGATACATTAGGGAGGTTTTTATAAGACAAAGAGGATGAGGAAGTGAGAGAAAAGTTGATACAGCGGTGCTTTCTTCATTGTTCTCCAAACTGTCTGCTGGATATCCTCTGTTATATTGACTGACTGAAGTCTTAGCTTATTAAAGTGGTATTACTTTTGGCTGCGGTGTGGCCTTATCCCAGCAGAGCCTCCGGCTTGGTCGTGTGTTCCAGAGGACACAATTGGCAGCATTTTGTCATCCTCAACACATTTTTTTGGTCTTTGTCGAAACTCCTTTAGTGTTCATCAGACACAAAACTAGCTAGCCCTTACCCTAACCGGTTAGAAAAGAGTTTAATCAGGAAGGCAGCAGAGAAGAATCTTCAAAAGTTAATTATGTCATATTATCATTATTAGTATTATTTGAAAAAAGACACTTTTATTAAGAAACTGACACTTTCTAGTGATTTTCTTGTTGTTGTTCACCTTGTAAATGATCATGTTGGATTATTAACCTGGCTGTTTGAGCAACACATTCACAGATGAAGAGCCATTACTTGTAACTTCCTTACCTTTCACTATAAACTCTTACTTGTGTATATGCTATGTAACATCGTGCAGAAACTTCAGGCAGTTTCTATGATCATGCTACCTTGTTGTTAGTCTGCCATCTGATCATCTCTCAGCATCTCCTGCTTGACTTTAAACAGAGCCCACAGCAGAGGTGCATGACTGCAGAGCATAGACATTAAGAGGGGAGAAAGCAGCCAGTTCGCTGCTAATGTGCGAGATTTATTTACATGTGAGTGCAATTAAGGATCCAACTGTGTTTGTCTGCTTTTCAACTGTGAAGTCAAGAGGCTGCTCAGATACTGAGTCTGGTTCTGATCTGTCACTGCAGGGCTAACACTCGGTTGTATTTATTGTACAGAGCTGGCGAGTCACATTTACACCCTTGAGTTTTGGCTGCAGGAGCCACCGTGTGCCTGGTTCTGTGCATGTGTGTGGTCTCCTGATATTCACTGCACATTTAAAAAAAAACTTTGACAACAGTCCCACTGCAAAGTTGTATCAGATATGATCAGAGCTGCATGCTGCTGTATTATACTTAGGCATTGTTTAATAGCTTTACACACATATCATACATACAATCGTGTGTGTGTGTGTGTGTGTGTGTGTGTGTTACTGTTTACTGTGGAGTGTATCAGTTACACAGGCAGCTGGATTTGCTATTAGACAGCTTATAAAATCTGACCCCTCTGTCTCCAACCTGTTTTCACATCTAAGAGCCTTAGAGTTAAGCTTCCATCTGTGAGGAGTGTGTAAGTGCTGTAAGTGTGTGTGTGTGTGTGTGTGTCACTACTCGGCTAAAGAAAGAGTCAGACTCTTTGCAGGGAGGTTAATCAAAGCCAAAGGTTGACAAAATCAAACTTCTGTCCAACACACAGGTCTCATAAAGAGCTTTGGAAAACCGAGTTGGCTACAGTTGGCTGTCCAGTTTTGCTGACTTTATTCGGAGCAGTTGTGCACACAATATTTGCTATGGGAATATTATCGTTATATGTTCTTTCGCCATGGCAACCGGGATGAATTCAACTGGGCTCTGAAACACACAAACATGAAAATGGGTTATCAGAAGGAGGACGTTTTAACCCGCGCGCACACACCTGGCTTTGATTCCCACTTGTGAAGACCCCCAGGGTGCAGCGATGGGATCAGACTGTAAATAATCAGTTATTTACCTCATGATCGGGACTTTACCGGCAATAAAGCGCCACAAGAGAGAAGTTCATAAAGTCATCAAATTAGATTATTTTTGGAGGATTCCAGAGCCTCAGATTCTGGAAACAACCAGTACCTTAAGATTCACTGTGGCTCGTTGTTCCAGTTTGTTTTCCCGGATGACAAATACATTTAGACAAATTTATAACCCGTCATGTGCTGTTGAAGAGATGTAACATTCATCACAGGCTACTTCTGCACCCTGACGTGTTGCCAGTTTTCCTCCTGGAACGTCCCCTTCAATTTATGATAACTATCGCCATAAAAGACGCAAACCTGGAGACCTAAATCTTTGACTTGGTTTTTACCAATTTTTTCAAAGAGACAGAAGTTAAATAGAAATTTAGCTCAAGGCCTTGTGTCCACCTAGCATTTTTTTCCGGGCATAAAAGCATGGGCTGTGCTCTGGAGTGCTTGAATGAAGCCTTTCTGCGCTGTGAATAAAAGCGCTGCACGTCCGCCCTGTCTCTATGACAACATGACAACAAGCTGATGACAGCGGTCGCTGTTTGAGTGACACTGCATCGCTTCTTTCTTCTGTATGTTTTTTTTTTCTCCAACTCTTTTTATTCACATTTTTCAGTAAAGTGACAAACATTTGTAAATGACAATTCTTCTGTATGTTTGATATTTGAGAGCGTTTTTGTTTGGTGACGCACCCAGAAAAAAAGATGCTGGGCGCTTCGCTTTGTCCCACGGGTGCCCTTCTGCTGCTACAAACACTCTCTCCGCATTGAAAAAAACTGAAAAAAGACGCTGAGAAAACTGCAAGGTGGGCCTTAATCTAATTTTCCTCAACTCCTAAACTCAGCTAAATGCAAAAATCAAGCATCTTCTTCTCATTCCTCCTTTTTTTTGCATTTTTCTGGGTAAAGCAACATGAAATTATGTTAAAAACGTAAAGATATATATTTGAAAACACTGAGACAAGCTGATTTTTCCTTATTTTACAGACACACTGACACACACACTTGAAGAAATCTAGAGGGAGATCTTAGCCTGACCACAGAATAACACGGGCAAAGTTGACGTGACAGATCGAAACTAACTGATGTTGTCACTGGCCCCTACCGCCCAGACAAAGTAGTGTGTGTGTGACTGTGATTGTATTTGTATTGGTGTGTGTGTGTGTGTGTGTGTGAGAGAGGGGCAGTAAGGCACATTAGTGTGCAGTAATGGGAGGGGATATTGGTGGTGTATAGGTGTAATTACCTCAAGCTAACATGGAGCTCAGGCCGCGTGGCGCCTCCAACACAAATATGAACTGCGGCACATAGATACCACTTTGTCCTCGCTCACTGCTTGACCTGGGGGAGAGAAGTTCAACAGGGCCTGTGGTGCTGCAAGTGTGTGTGATTGTGCGTGTGTGTGTGTGTGTGGGTAGGAGAGGAGACCCTCGAGGAATAAAGATCCTAAAGAAAAAAGCAGGAGGAGAAAAAAAGAAAAAAAAGAAGTAGCGTGTAGGTGTGTTGGACTTTGTCTGCATTGACTGTTATCTTCTGGTTCTGTTTTGTCTGACTTTCCTCCCGTTGTTTTCCTCTCCGTGATAATACACAGAGCAGCTTCCAAAGCCCCCGTTCCCATCATGTATCTGTCCATCGATCCACTTCTTTGGCACTCCGCGCACAGCCCCCTCCAATCTTCTCCTTCCCTTGCACAATCCATCAATCTATCTCCACCTCCTCCCTGACACAGAGGTTGGACATATCGCCGTTATGTTTGCTTTATGAGAACATCTGTTTAGCTTACTGGCTTCAACCCCTTGGCCTTGAAAAGCCTCCAATAAAGCCTTAACTCAGCCTCCATGTGGAGCACGAGTAATACCGAAGTGTACATTTTTGACAATTGTGATGTTGCAAATTCCCCTCAGGCTTCATCAGTTACAGCAGCTTTCTGGTTCAACCACATCAGTAAAGTTTCATCCAATAATGTCGTTTAACCTCTCGTTGAATTCTCTTTTACTTCAGTGTGCGACCACATTAAAATGTGTTGTTGCCACTGTCAAAGACATTAGGGTGCACATCTGATCTGGGACTGAGTGGATCCAGACGCTGATGTAAGAGCTGTTGTGTTGGATTGAGTCCACATCTTGTGATGAGTACGAGGTGTTAACACACTCTAGTTCATGTTCGAATCCACTGACGATAAAGTTTATTTAACATTTAAATAAATTGCAGTGTGAAGCACATTGTGTCCCTAAAGAGACCCGTGTGGAGTATGACTAAATGCCTCAAGTGATGTCATATGAGTCGCCATTAGTTGGGCAGAAGATGATCCGGTTGAAAATGAAAAAAACAGGGGTGGTGAAGTCACAACATAAGCCGTTTTCAACGTTTCAGCCATTTTAATTACAGAAGATCGTAGTGGTCGCATTCATATACTCCTAAAGTCACTCCCCCCTCTAACTAACTCGAGGAGAATTCTCCGGATAATATCCTGCTGCGTTCTCACATCCGCTCACTCGGACTTGCTGTGGAAAAAATACTAGGGGTCTGGCAGGAGAAACTCCGGGTTTCAGCTCCTCCTGGAAATATCCTAAGCCCTAATACATGAGCTTGGAGACTTTAATCACTGCTTGAAGCTTGGACGAGCTCTGGCTGTCGAAGCATTTGCATATAGCTCACAGCATTTCATTTACATGTGAAAATCTTTACCCGGTCAAAGTGGCAGGCGGTGGTACATTTTCACCTTGCTACTTCTAATCTACAGCAATTCCTGGCAGTTAC
The DNA here is from genome assembly GCF_963584025.1 of Labrus mixtus. NCBI lineage: Eukaryota > Metazoa > Chordata > Actinopteri > Labriformes > Labridae > Labrus > Labrus mixtus. Next base: position 18,820,786 of record NC_083632.1, read on the forward strand.
AGGCGGTAATCGGTGTTGACTAAATTCCTGTGAAGAGCTGTCAATTTGAACTTCCACAGCAATTTACAGTGATGATGACTGACGCAAATCCTGCTCATCATGAAGTGTTTTCACACAAATAGTTTTGCACTAATAATATCTCCATACAGAACAATAGCATGCATCGACTTCTGCCACTGCATTTTTAATATCAGTATTCCACTTGCATGATTAAATATTCCACCGGGGGTACCAAAATTGGAAAAGAAAGCAGATGTTGGATTTAAAGAAACATGATTGCATCATCATATTTTAAATGGTTTTGAAAGACCCAATCATTCAACAACAACAATACAGTCACAGCACATTTTCCGTGTGGAGTTGCTAATGCCATCAGGGCTGCTTGGAAGTGACATGTTGTGCAAACTGGGTAGTAACCATGGAGGACCACTTTGAATGACATGCTAGTTACCCTAGTTTGGCTTCTGAGATAGTGTTAGACTGTATTGAGCCAACTTGTTACAGTAATGTTTTTGGTTCCTGGAACAGCTGATGAAGGTTTAACAAGGATCGTTGATGAGCAATGCTCTTTAAAGCAAAGAAAGACGTGTGTTTGCATTTACACATGAAGCTGTGCTGGCCTGTAACCAGCTGTTAAATTGGTATAACTGTAAATGAAGGCGCTGCTGAGAACCAACATGCCTGTTTAGACTGTGTTCAATTTAGATTTACAAAAACAAAAATCAACAGCTGATGAATGAGGAAGAAAGAAGAGGGGGTGGGATTGGCTGGCTGACCAAAGATTTGTAGAGCATGGTGAGGTCATGTTGGCGGTTTTGGATGTTTTTTTCCCCACATGGTTTCTGTATCAGTGGGCCGCTTCTTGGCCTGATGTCTCAGAGTGGGCCGGACCGACCTCGAAATCTAGTCAATGATCACATCCGCAGATTTAAACACTGGTGAAACTGGAGCTTGGCTCAGGCTTCTGTTGGTCAATCAATAGTTTCCAAAAATGTCTGTGTGTTTGTGTGTTGGGGTGTCTAAGTGTTTTTTTTAAACGCTTCTGGCAAACACCTTATTTTGATAGATTGTGCAGAGCAGCATGTAATAATAAGTCAATGTGTAAGCCACTTGAGGCGATCACCTTTTACCAGCATTGAAAAATTCAATCTGACGAAGGGAGTCAGATGTTCATTGTCCTCTAAACTCTGTTTTAGTATCCAATGAGCAACAAGTGGTATCTTGACCCATGTTTGTGCCAAGTGCAGCTGATACATTCTAGTAGTTATCATCTGATGAATATTTCATTGCTACACACTGCTACACAGGGAATGTGCCAGAGCTGTTGGGGGTTCAGTGCCTTGCTCAAGGGCAGTACTTGAGAAGTGATCTGGCACCAGACCAACTTCCATATTTTGGACCGCAACTGGACTCTAACCTGCAGTCCTCCGGTTCCCAACCAAAGTCCCAACAGACTGAGCTACTGTCGACCAAAACTATGTGGCCAATGTTTCAAATAATAGGTTAAATGATAGTTCAAAAGAGTGTATTCCAACAGAATGGCCGGTCAAAATACGGTATAAGACATGTTAATTAAGATGTAGTCTTCATTTCATATCCTCCAGCTGAACCCCCCCTCCACCCCAACTTATTTTACCTTTGTTATTTTCAGATGTGTTCCATGTTAGTCTATACATTGAGAGCATTCCCATAAACTTAGCCCACTAACTGTTTAGATGATAATCATTACTAAATCCAATCTAATTGCATATAAAGTGTATTCAATGAGTGGAGTTTTTACTAAACAGGGACATCCTGCTGTCGTCTTTGATACTGTGGATGAGCATTGTCCATTGCTCATCAAATCTCCTGTTATTGATTTGATTAGAGTTGGTGTAACTTTAAAAACTCCTTTTGAAAAATAGTAAAGGTGTTCTCAAGCTTCAGGAAAGCTTGCAAGGAAAGATTAAAGGGGCTGTAGTGAAAAACATGTTTTTGTCTGAGACAGTGGATGAATTTAGGGACCACATGAAGAGCCTGCATGAAGTACAATATATGGGATATTTTACTGTGTATCATGTAATATTACTCTAACGGGCTACCAGATTTTTAAAATGAAGACTTAGAAGTGAGCATTTGGCTTAAATTCTTCTTTTTGTTATTTTCATTTGGCTTCATTTTAACTCAGTCACTTTGTGAAAAAGGCCCTTTCTGCATACCTATGTTGAGGAGCCATGACGACAGTCCATACAAGGTGGAGATAAGACAAAAACCAGAGAGACAGAGCGATGGGCAAGGCTGTTTTCACTTACCCCCTCATGCGATCTCTATTACTCCTCTGTCTGTTTTTCTAATCACATCAAACCATTGTCCAGTTTGAACATACTGCTGACTTTATGCACATTTTTGAAAGACTGTAACTCAAATTTATGAAGACGTGGGCTCCAAGAGAGGAGTTATTTCATGCCCTCTGAGATTCTGAAAATGGGGTGGTGATGATATGACCTCAAAAGAGAGGAAGTGAATGGTGCAGAAGGAGATGTACGAAGTGAGTCAGACGGATGGAATGACAACAGGGACTTCTGCTACAACTGAAACTTCAACTGAAACTTTATTTTTATCCTTAAGGAAATAAGGATCTGTAGCAGCATACAGATCAGCAGATACAGAAAAGACAACGTCAGACAGATTTATACAGATGTACAGAAATTCCAAGTAAACTCAAACACATTAGCATGTAAATGATACTTGGATGCATCATCGGTAAACATATGCTCTTCCTCAGGTCGGTTTCGTCCATTTGTCTTTACTACGGTCAACTCAGATTTCGTTTTCACCAGGGGTGGGGGGGAGTAGCAAAGAGAATCACTCCCATGATTCCCTGTCAGCCTCTGTGTCATTTTTAGATATTCTTTTGATTGACAGCCCCCTGCTGGCGAAATGTACATACTGTGTGTTTAAGGATTTATTGAGCCTTACTAATAATGCACCTGCTATGAACATCCTGAGCTTGCTGCACCACTCGCAGGAAAAGGAAGATGGAGAAGAAAATAGTTTGATATGGATGAAGGTGCTGTTACAAGGACAAAGTGAATTTTGAAACGGATTTGATTTGTTTTTTTTAGAATGGGCCTTGTTTTGTACCTACTGGTGCAGTCAAAGTGAATTATTGAGTCATTTAAAATGTCTAACACTGCACTCTGTCATATACAGGTCACACAGGGACAGAGGTTGTTTTGGTTGGGTTGTTCAACCAAATTATTCAAGGCCACCTCCCGAACTTTGCAAAAAACATGGGTGTGCATATGAATAGCCTATTCTCTTATTCTTGCATCAAAATGAGGGCTGGGCATTTTCTAGCGTGCAAGAAAAGATTAGCAAACCAGCTGACCCTCTGTTTCCTTGGCTACGAGTGTTTACATAACCAACATACTCATGTGTGCATGTATGTGCAATCACAGTGACCACAAACCTCCGCAGCAGGCTTTATCTGTGGTGGAACAAATCAATGTTGTGCATGCATTTGTGTGTGTGAGTGTCCACACGAGAGCTTGAATATGCAACCGTAGCAGTCATTTCCTCGAGCTTTTGAATTATGGATTATTGTATTAGTAAGCTGAACTGTCATTAAGTCAGGCGAAGCACCCTGTGTGAAATAAATTGGCTTGACCCACAGAAAGCAGCACTGCTACTTGTAGCATTGTGTAAAGATGAAAAAATGGAAGCAGGTTCAATTAGTAATATATCTGACTGAGTAGATCAGCACCATTTCATTCTTTTATCATCTCATTTCATTTTTCAATCGAGATCATGTGTGATGATTGTCAGCTTGGGTTGTTCTTTTGAATTTCACCTTGGGATCAATAAAGTATCTATCTATCTATCTATCTTTTGGAAAATGGCTCCTACTTTTACAGTTCACTTAACATTTTTACCAGGGCCGTCAGCATTAAGTAGTAAAAGGCGATAAATGAATGCATTAATGTTTTTAATCACGATTAATAGCATGCAATTTTATCAACTTTTTGACAACAAGTGGTTTTATATAATATAAAGACATTAACTTATGAACTTAGCCGTTTTTAAAGTTGTTTATCATTCATTCAATAACTATTTTTAAACCATTTAGCAGGGTTACACACAGCAGCACCATTTCTTTCATTTCTACAGCAGCAGGAAGAGTTTTTATACAGTTTGGAACATTTATTGTTCAGCAGAGGGAAAGATTTTAAAACTTGCTAATAGATATTTGATGCTCTATTTACCATACTCTGCCATGAGATCAACCTGACACAGTGGACTTCTTCCTGGGCTTGTTCTGTTAAATGTAATGATCGGAAATAGTAATACCAGTTGTAGGGCTGACCCCATATAGTCGAGTACCCAACAATCAGTTCATCAGAGCCTCAGTTTTTATTTCAAAACTTTTGACTGTCAGTCTACTATAAGCAAAATCTGATGAAGCAGGCACGACAATGTAAATCCTTAGTCGGGGACAGGCCTAACCAGTTGCAAAGTAGACGTGATCTTGCAGATTTGTGAAAGAACAGAACAGACCTTTGCTTAGAAAATCTGACTTTCTTCAATCGAAGTAAGTGAATATTCCCAAAATGGTGCATCGTGTGAGACATTGACCTTCAAACCTGAATTGTTAACATCTTTGCTGTGTTTCTAAGGAGTGTGTCTCCACCCACTGTTCATCACTTGAATAGTCTCCATAAGAAGGACTGGGTACAGCCTTGTCCATGTGCACATGCATGTATCCTATGTCCACATGCGTGAGTGGGAGAACAAAATAAATGGTAACCTATCTGACAAATAGCTGCTATGTAGCAGCTGACATTATTCTTTCTATCAATATTGCACCTGGTCCATTCAAACCGTTCAAACCAAACCACTTTCTAATCACAGACGGTTCAGTGGCATGAGTTCTTTTTCCAAACATTGCTGTGTTCCCCTCTGTTGTCATAGAGTGAGCAGGAGGTACATGGAGAAATGGTTCCCACATGTTTGAATATTACTCTGCTCATTAGCTGTGTGTGTGTGTGTGTGTGTGTGTGTGTGTGTGTGTGTGTGTGTGTGTGTGTGTGTGTGTGTGTGTAAGACAGAGCTCTGATTAATTGAGTCTGTCCACTAAGCTCTGGAAACACCAGGGTTTGGACCAGGCCACTAATTGTCATAATCCAACATTGTTTGTTTCTTCTGCTCGACCAGACCTCACCAGCTGAGAGTGTGTGCAAGTTTGTGTGTGCAAGTGTGTGTCAAATAATCTCTGGACAACACATGACTTGGCATCACCGTCTCTCACCCCCTCCTCACTTTCTCTGTCTAGACTGCAGCAGAGCGAGCGAGAGGTAAACCGAGATGCAGAATGAAAGAAAGATGGACGGAGGGAGAAGAAAGTAAAGAGAAAATGTGCTTTCTGCTCGGCCTCGTTGTGGCCAGACATGTTGCCAAATCGATCCCAGTGGATGCTCTGTTCTCAATAGATGGTTTAAACTGGTGTGCTGCTCATGGAAGCTCTTAAAAGGCTTTCAGCATGTTGAGTATTGTTGATTTTGCATGGTACAGAGCCTGTCATGACAGCCACCACCCCCGTAATGAAGTAGCCTGCAGTATGCACCAACAGGTTTTAAATTCTGCTGAGGCGTCCTCTAAGCAACACTTTCTCTCTGTAACATCCTGCATCTTTGTAGGTCCTGCAAACTCTGTATATCAGGGTCCTCTTCTTGGTAAATGCATCAACAAAAAATATCAAAAATATCAAAACGCTTTTTTATTTTGCTCTGACTTAACCTGCATTAGCTAGCATGCATGGCTTAGCCAATTTCCTGAAGTAGAAACCAACTATGAAAGGTCAAGAGTTATATCGAAGGGCGCACTCACACTAGGCAATCCGTACCGTGCCCAAGCATGCTTCACACCTAAAGTCCAGTTTGTTTGACTAGTGTCAGTGCTTGGATCTGTGCTCAAGCATCATACACTTCCTTGGCCCTGGCACGCTTGGGAGAGGTGTGCTTTGGCACGGGACAGTTCATGAACGAGCACAAGCACGGGCACACAATGAGGACAGCCTTAATTATGGAGAAATCTGGAGTGTTCTGGCTGTATCTGACTAACATGACTCAAAATAAGCCACAAAGTCAGTAAAGTAGGTGTCATGTTCTCTTTGTTGTTCTCTGATGTGCAGACCCGGACTCGACTGCACGTCCCTTGTTTGTTTCTTGAGTCCGCCCAGCTTGTAAACTGAGCCATAACATAAAGCCATGCATGTGTTCTATTACAACGTTATGTACAAGAGGTTACCGTGCTCAGGCCCGGTTAGTCCTGGAGCAGTGTGAGTGCAGGCCAGCGGGGGAATGGGGAGGGGGGACAAATTGTGCTTAAGCACAGCAGGGGACAACTTTGCTGGTGTGAGTGCGCCCCTAAGTGTACTACCCATTAGGCCCTTTTTAGGACAGAAACATTGTGATTACACAGAAGCAGTCATTGCATTAAAAGTAGATGCCTGAAATTGTGATTGGATTTGTCTATACTTTCACCTGATGACCTTAAAAGCAAACTTGTTAATAATTATCGTTAAAGCAGTGAGCTCTATATCATCAATTTCTTATGTTTTCAAAAGTCATATGTTGAGACTAGAATAACATCATGAACATGGCTGCATGTTCTCAAACAATTGTTATGAAAAACTACGTTGACAGAGAGGAACATTCTAAGTTGGTCTTAAGCTGGATATCCGCTGTTATTTGTTTAACAATTTGGTCAACATTATTTGTTGCCATGAGTCATATCTGGATCCCATCTTAAATGTAATGGGTTCCTTTTGACCCTCGTTACTCCCTTCACCAAGTTTCATAAAAGCTGGGCATGTGGTTTTTTCCATAATCCTGCTGACAAAACTAATATGGACAACCAGACTAACTGCACCCCGAACAAACAAATCCTTGCCGGAGGTGACAAGTGCTTACAATTATTCTGCAAAACAATCAGTAGTTTTATTTTCTGTCTTTTACATGGATCATCAATTTATAATAATCCTTCTAAAGTGATTTAAGATGAGCTACTATTAAGTAAAAACTATTACTATTTCCTTAATGTTTCTGTATCATTGAACAGTACTGATTTAGTTAATATCTGAAGCCACCCAGTTCTTATTTAAGACCCTTCCACAAGTTTAAGAAATCAGATGTGAATCAATTAGTCCAAAGTTTCTTATAGCACCCTGAGTTAATGCTGGTTAGCTTAAGGGATGTGCATGACTTAACTACTTGATTAAACGTATTCAACCCCGTTAGTTGGCACAGGTATTACTACTTGGTTAAACTGTTTAGGAATACTTTTTATTAATTTAGGCCCAAAATGCAGGTTTAATGTTGTGTCCAAGCTGTAATGCACCAACCCACCACTAGCCGGTTCTGCAACTTCAGTCAATGGGCTTGCCCTCCCTGCTCTACTGCCCTGATGTAAACCAGCATGGTGGAAGAATGGAAGCGCAGTAAATTGTCTTACAACCAGTCAACTGGAGCAATGCGTAACCACTGAAATTCATTTTGGGGGGGCTTTTGGCCTGTATCAGCTTTTAGAGAGACAGGAAACGTGTGTAGAGAGAGAAGGGGATGGCATGCACTAACATCATTAGGATTGGAAGTCGAACCTGCAATCAGTGCAACAAGAACTGTAGCCTACATGGGACGCTTGCTCAACTGACCTGGGTAAACCAGCGCCCCTTTCATCAAATCTGAATGAATGCAATAATCTGTTTGAAATAGCAAATGAGTAGGGTACACCCAGTATGGTTTGGACAGTGTTTAAGTGTGTTTAATCAATTTGTTTTCTTACCATTAGTCATGTCTGACGTTAGACTCTGACTTTTAATACTTGTTTAATTGCCAGGGAAATTAGTCACGGTGAACATCCCTAGTTAGCTTCTAAGCTCAACCAGTGACAGATTCAATCCTGCAGCATATATTATTATCAGTTAACAAACAGAAACCTACTCCTGTCGACTACCACTTGAGGTCAAAGCTCCATTGTTTCAAAAGTTACCACAAATCCAGACAACCTGCCGTTGTTGTAAACTGAGTGTGTGCCATGCAAGATTGGTAAGATTGGCCGGCATAGGAAGCAGGGCTTAGTAAACAGTAGATTGAAAGGAAAAGGAGAGTAATGAGAGTAATTCTGGGAGCAGCAACATTTCATTGGATGAGTTAGATCTCATTGGGTGAAGCCAAAGGAGTAAACTAAAAGATTATTACTTCCTATGAAGCACATTTTTCTCCAAAAAAGGTTTCCATTGCTAAGACTTCAAACTGAAAACAGATACAAAACGACCAATATTGATGTCACAGGGATTAGGCAAACATATACAGTAAATAGAGACAGATTATACTTCTGTGTATTCATTATTAGTCACAGGATCTCCTTTTTTCATGGGCTGACTGGTTTGTTGCATGTCAGCAGGCAGGAGGTCTCTCAGAGTCTCCAGCAGCCCTGCAGACAAAGCTGTGAGCCAGGGTTTGGACATGATAGATGCTGACTCTCTGATAAATTGGATCTCCTCTTAGGAAGAAGAAGGAGTCCGATTACGAGGCATCTTCTATGTCTTCAGGAGCTTCATCTTCCTCTGTGGTTTTGTCCAATCTGGGCTATTATCCTGATGTCATCTCTCAACACCATATCCACTCTTGGAGACACAGACATTCTGTCCCAGTGGTGAATGTGAGATACTTTGATATTTGCTTGTTTTGGTACAGTGAAAACAAATATAATTCAAGAAATCCCCCAATTCACCCAGGGTGGAGCAGCACTGTAACAGCAGAGCTGAGAAAGAATAAGGGTGGTAGATGGTTTAGAGAAGATATACAAAAGGAGATCTGCAAACCAGAGCTACACTTTTCAAGTTTAATATCATGCACACAGATGGTTGTTGCCTGTAAAAAGGATATAAGGTGCATTTACACTCATTTTCAGGATTCTTTAGTTTTTTTAATTGATTTGGAATTCAAAGGAGACAGATTGTTTTAACTTACTAACTTATCTTAACTTACTTTAAGTATGTAACGCCCACTCTCTACCCTTTCTAATAACCTCTCTACTACCCTCTGTACTATCCTCTCTACCCGTTCATTCATTCAACCTTTTTTTATAACCAAAAGATCATTGAGAGGCGACCCTCATTTACAATGACTTCGAGTCATTACAGAATTAATTAAAAGACAGACAACAAAACAGAAGACAGATAAATACAAGATTATTACAATCAACAATCTTTGGGTTTCTAAGAAGCCAAGAAGAAGACAAAAAGTAATAGAGAGTGTAGGAAAAAAATAACTCCACCACCCTCTCTACTACCCTCTAATATACTAGGACTATAATCCTATACTAAAGGAGGTTATAAAGGAGCATTGACGCACCTTTCCTTAGCTTTTAGAGAATTTGAACGGCTCTTATTTGAACGGCCACTTAGATGCTTCGGGGTCATTTCACTCAGTTAGGAACCTTCCTAAGCAAAAAAGACAATTTCAAATCACCCTCAGTATTTCTTCCCTTGAGTTCTGTGTCAGTTTATTGTTAGTCGTCTACCTATCCATGGTCCTGTTTCATCTGCTTTTCGCTTTCTTTTTCGCTATTGTTTGGATTTGTGTTGATTTTTAAAGAAGTAGCCTGACTTTTGCCTTTTTGTTCAATAAATCAATTTTGGTTTCTACAATTGGGTCCACCTCTGTTTTTTTCAATGAACGTGACACCTATAGCGTTTCACAAAAACTAAAATTGTGTAGATTCCATAGGACAAGCCTACATTCATACATTTGCTTCTTTGTCTTATGATAAAGCTGAAAAGCATTAATATGGATTATAAATTGAAACATGGGGTCAATACAAAAACTGAATTCAATCATCCTCGGCTTCATAAAAAACAGATAATTAGGGTTGAAATCATGACCTGTATGGGAAAGGTAAAGAACAAGTTACAGTGGTCAGCACCATGTCCTCCACTTTATTGAGCTCTACTCTGGTCAGCCCCCCTCTCTCTCTCTCTCTGACCCCTGACTTTGACCCCACAGAGTAAACACAGGCCTGCCTCCCGTCTCTCTGACACCTCGTAAACATCGACATCAGCCCATAACTAGCAACTAATCGCTGGCCTGCACTGGTGCGGACGGGAGCCCAGGAAGCTCTAATTAAAACTTTCCCATGAACGGTTGACCGGATGAGGCACCTGTTAATGATGACATGATGTCACCCTGTTACCACGGCTACTGGCCCAATTAGTAAACAGAAGCGTTTTCCTAGCCTGTGTTTTTTATTTTTATTGAGGGCCACCAACAAGACTCTCTGGTTTTTGCTGCTCCTGTATTTTCTTTAGCAGATGTTTTTGATGATTAGCAGGAACATGGTGCAACATTTCACGTCTCTCTGGCTCCTTTCAGTTTCTCATATCGCTGTGAATCGAACTGATATGAAAACCTACTTTGTGAACTTAAATGTAGAGGAAGAAAACTCTCTGGTCTATCTTCTCTGCAGAGGAATCCACAATGGCCTTGACTGAGTCGGGGTTCATAGTCTGGAAGGGTCCCCTATTTAATTTGGGCACCCGTGGGTGTCATTTGATACCCAGGCTAACATAACTCTAAAATACCCCTTGTTTTACTGCCCTTGGGGTTACTCTAAGAAAACACTGCTCTAAAATACAAAAAAGCCACTAAATGGCTTGCCACCACTCGCACACATTGTTCTAATGCAGGCCGTGAAGGTTCACTAGCAGTTCACCGCCTGCTGTCCACAGATCGGGTGTTAATAAAGCATTATAATGTGTAAGGTCCAGCCTGAGGGACCCCTAGTGAGCCTCTTAAACTATCCCAAACCCCATAGACCACCCTTCCCTTAAAACCCACCCCCACACCTTAAAGTGAGGCCAATAAAAAGCAGCTCCATTTTGCGCAATAATCAGCCCTTTTAATCATGCATCTTAGTCCTCCAATAACTTTAAACGTCATCTAATCCCCTAAAAGAGCCTTTGAGAGAAGGCTGGCCCTCTCGCCTAATTTTACCCAAGTGGTTACCCAAGGGCGCCTGGTCTAATTCAAACTTTACATGGCCCCAACACGTCCAGAACAATGTGTAGGACTTCAGGGAGCAACTACAGTGACAAATGAGCCCAAATGGGCTTGTTGGTCCGTGACTGTCGCTGGAGCTAAAGTGCCTAATCTCTCAAAGGTTTAATGTGTTTCAGTGTTTGTGTGTGGCTTTGGGTTTATGCACCATGGACATTTGGGAATCTGCAATTGAATCTAAAGCCCAAAGGTGAATTTAAATGTGTTTCCCCTGCTTGACCCTTTAGGGAGTTTAAATTGTGGGTTTAGAAGCTGGTGGTTTTGTTTTCAAGCTTGCGTGTTTATAGGACACCATTGTAGAAGGCAAAGAACATATCCTGCCTCCAGTTTTATGTAAAGTAGATCCACATTTCAGTAACATGAAACGTTTCAGCTTTAGAATACATTCTTCCATAATTACGATTTCTTCCATCGCCGCATTTCTTGAACATAAAATTATTGTGTGCAAGTGTGTATGAACAAGTGTATCAGTTTACAAATGATTCTGTTTATTTGCAGAATATTTCTGCGTCTTGGGGGTGCAAGTAGCCCAGTGGTTGGTGCGCGCGACCCATGTACGGAAGCTATAGTCCTCCAAGTGTGCGGTCCAGGTTCAAATCCGACCTGTGGCTCCTTTCCCGCATGTCATTCCCCACTCTCTCTCTCTCTCTCTCTCCACATGTCTGACTCTATCCACTATCCTGTCTCTAAAATAAAGGTACAAAAAACCCCAAAATAAACCTTAAAAAAAATAAAAGAATGCTGCCTCTTAAAGGAAGTTTTTTTCTTGGCACTGTAACTTTGCTAAATGTTGCTAAGTGCTGAGCTCATGATGGATTACTGTTGGGTCTTTTTGGATAATATAACAGTGAGTAAGGTCTTTTAAAGTGTCTTAAGATAACTTTTGTAATGAATTGGCGCTATGCAAATGAAGACTGACTGATTGATTGAACTAGCAAGACATTCATCTGATAAGTGTTTCTACTTTCCAAAGTTCTATTTCGTTGGTTCCCTTCACCTGCATGGCTCTTGTCTTTTTGTATTTTTAAAACCTGTCTGTTCTGTGTCTTGCAATCAACTGAATTAGAATGTGTTGCTTTTCTCTCCTCAGTCTCTCCAGAGGTGGATGTGTTTCCTGTATGGCTGATTTTACTGATGCTAATGTAACCCTAGGAGTCCCAGGTAAGGATACATTTTCTGTGTGGGTACAAATCAAATGCCCACAAATAGGACACATAGATAATTAGTATGCACACACAAAATCTAAGGGTAGGCTTACTACTTACTAGTTGGTGAACATGCTTAAGACACAACCTGTAGAGGTTAACATTTTTAAATAAAACGCATTATCATCAATACACAAAACTGATGTGAACGCTTTCAGATATTCCGACTCTGTACAGCACTGGGCTAGATTGGCAGGAAAACTGTTGGATGTCTCTTTAGTTTACAGTGAGTTGTCAATATTCAATATAATAAACTGTCGGACTGAACCATAAAACAGGGAACCCAAATGCACAACTCCAAAACACAGAGAGCAAATTCAAAGTAAATCTAATCAGGATAAGGTCGGTACATAGAATTCCAAAAAAACAATGGCAGAGTTATCCAAAACATGAAAAGAGGTCAGAATAAAGCTCATCAGAACAAACACTGGGAATCGGCATAGCGCTGTCACAAGGGAACAAGACTATCTGGCACAGAAGGAGGGGAACACATAGATTAAGTACTAGTGGAGACACTAGGAAGGTTAGACACATCAGGTAATCACAGATGCCCGAGACACAGGAAGAAGGACAGGAAGCAAAGGATCTGAAACGAGACACAGGGTTTTCAAAGTAAAAAAGGAAACACAAGAACGTGAAGCAACTTTACTCTCCTGGAGACGTGACATGGACATCATTTTAAAATGTCAATTTGTGTATTTACATTACTTACAATTACTTTTTGTAACCTGAAAATGGTGCAGTGGTCTTTCTAAAGAAACCCAAGATACATTTGTCTTACTTCTACAGCTCATTGTTTTGGTTATCCAGCCTGCAACTTCATTTATACAGCTCTCAACACACGTATTATAGATAGACATACAAACTAAGGGCTTGCACATGCAGCCCTTAGTTTGTATGTCTGGAAGCAGAAAATAATCTTTCTTAGGGAGCACATACGTTGTCCCACTTACACGAACAGTTCAAAGAAAACTCCCTTCATCCATATGTACCTAACTTTATTTAACATGGCTTCAAACTTCAATGTGCACAGCAATATATTTCATTGCACTCACTTTCATATAGATCCCTAACTACATAACTATGCTTCCTCCATGATCATCTTTCCAATACACCTCCTCTCTTCTCCCAAGGAAACGATCTAAAATCCCTGCTGCGCTCTGTGGTATAACCTGCTGACCCATTGCGATCAGGCCAAGCATGAAAGTTTTTGTTTTATATGTTTGTAAGGTCCTGTCATTAAGAGGAAGCGCTGGACCTGCCAGGGACATACAGTATATCTTCCTCTTAAAGCACATCTACACAGCACATACTGTACATACTGTACAGCGGTAAGCTTTGTAACAGTGAAACTTCATGTATAAATCATGCATCCATCCTGGCTTACCGCTACAAGAGGAGAAACATGAGTACAGTGTGCATAAATAGTCATTGTGTTCTCAACCACAATTTATTAGTAATATTCGGAAACCTGACTTTGATTGCTGTAACCTCCTGAAAGAGACCTTTCAAATAACCCTTTCATATAAGAACATCAATGTTGGCTTTTTTTTAAATCCTGGACATGTTCAATAACAGTTCAATAACTGTTCAATAACTGTTCAAAAACAGAGTTTTTCAAGCATATTGTTTTTTTTCCCTTAAAGGTTGCATATTATCCACACTTTTCAAGGAGTTTAATTAAGTCTCATAGCTCCCCTAAATATGTCCGTGAAGTTTCTTGTTAAAATCCACCATCATACTGTATTTGATCATGCCTATAAACCCCTCTATTTCAGCCCTGCTCAAAACAGGCTGTTTCTGTGTCTGTACCTTTAAATGCAAATGAGCTGTGTTTGACCACGCCCCCTCTCTGGAAGGGCTTTGGTGGCTCGGGCAGACTCAGATGGCAGAGCAAACACCTAGCTGTCGGATTGTCACCCACCTGGGGGAGGGGTTACTGCCCTTTGTGATGTCACAAAGGAAAACTGTCCAAACGACCTGTTTGAGCGCACATATTCTGAAAAGTGGAGCAAGAAAAAGAAGGAGAGAATGGACTTTTTTCATCATCATTGGGGGGTTTGTAAACAGGCTGGGGACACATTTTAGTATTTGAAAAACATGGTGAAGTGTTTTTTGCATAATATGTGACCTTTAAAGTTTAACAGAAGCGAAACATTACGGTAAGCATTTAAAAAGAGGGAAATTAATGAAGAAGGAGAAGGATAGAGACAGACAGAGCAACAACAACAACAATGAATAAGATAGACAATGTCAGTAATAGTGGTTAAAGTATGTGTAGCATTAGCAGTAACAGCTAAGTGTGATAATAGACTGATCCATCTAATAGTAACATTAAAACTGTAATGCTGATGAAACGGCGAGGAAATTAACGTTAATTAACGAGGTCGAGCAGCTCTAAGGTACCCTTTCACATTCATATTTAACATATTTCTACAACACAAAGTACAGCAGACGCTGAATGCTGGTATAAAAGACATCAAATATAAATCTATGAAAGTATAAGTACAGACGGTCTGTCTTGGTCCAGTCATTAGGGTGGGCCAATAACAGCAGTGGGCGGGCCCAGGCCCCTAAGGCTGTGCCTGCTTTGCAGCTATTCAATCATCATGAAGAACATTTAGTCATATTTTTTTAAAGTTGACGTGATGACAATGTTTTGGCAAAGTGAAAAAGGACATGCGGATAACCATCAGCATAGTGGATTGTGCCGCAAATATTTTCTGTGATTTGCTTTATTATGTGAAAGGAGACAATTTCTATTTGGCATATTTTCCAACAATATTAGCTTCTGTAGGAAATGAATGTTCCCTAAATCATCTGTCTCTTACAGTATTAAATCAGGGCCACACAAAGACATCAGTGATGTCATGGCCTCTGAGAAGCCAATCTAAGCACATTCTCTGTGTGGCTTTACATCTCTTCCCAGGCTCTCAGATCTGCAACATGAGCTCATTCTCATCCAGACCAGAGCACTTCAAAATGTTCTTATGAAACAATAACTGTTCTTTGGAGACTTCTGAGCCTTAGACTAACCGTTAATATATAAGTACTGCTTCTTTCCAACACTGTACCTCTACATGAAAGGCTTCACACAAAGATAATGTTCATGTCAGATGATGTTCTTTTTTCCCTTAGCTTTTTATTTTTAAGATGATTTAAGATCTTTCAAGGATGAGGTACAGAAGGGAGGTTGAGGAGAAGTAAAGATTTGATTGTAATGTCTGTAGTATGGAACAATTCGCTCAACTCAAAATACGATTCTCTCATGATTTATTTTACAAAATGAGACTGTAGACAAATGATTATTGAAAAAGACTCCTTTAAGGGCTTCAAACTCCATTTTTTTCCTCTCAACAAGGGTAGGTGATCGGAGCTTCTCATTGTGGTGTGGATTAAATGCTGCACCATGTTGGTTGTGCTATTTGTGTTAGTTCCCCGTCTTCTTGCAATATTTGCACACAGTTTTTGTCTGTTATCTTCTCTTTTATTTTCTGTCTTGAGGGAAGCCAAAATGCTTCCACACCTCCTTAAAAAGACGGTGGTGCGTCCTCAATTTCAAAATCTTGCTCTACAGCTACTGACGCTCACAAATATTATTGCGATTCATTTTTTAGGGTGCCGATGTGAATCTTGGCACCTTTGAATCGATTTATCATGGTTTTAGGATTTATCTTTACATCCCTACTAAGTGCTAGATGTTGCTAAATCAAACACATTGCTCCTTTAAGGAGGAACTCTTTTCAGGTGCTGTCACTCTTTTGGATTCAGTTTTTTTTTTTTTTTAAAAAGAGGATTTTAAATACAAATAATATTATTTTGCAGCTTTGATGATTTTCATAAATAACACAGAAGTCGATGCATTGAAATTTGTTTAATTCATTTCCGTCAGCTTGAGTACCACTGCTCTCTGTGTTCCCGCTCGCTCAGCCATCAGGCCTCTGTGGGGTTCCGTACGAGTGTTGAATCCCTGCCAAAACTGTTCTTCTGGGACTTCTGCTTCTCTGAGGGTCCCATCATGGTTCCCTCTCTTCATTAACCTGAGCATACCTCCCCTAAGGACAATCACATTTTCGGGGCGTTAGTGTTTATCATCTCATAAGTAATGAACGTGTAAAAAAAAAAAAAAACTCATCTTCAGCTTTAGGGAAATGTAAATTGTCTTTGCGCATGTGGATTTGTGGATTTAATGAGAGCCACACAGCCATGTTGCTTCAGGGGTGGAGTGGATTGTTTTCATCTTTTTTTCACTTTGAACTCTTATTTACACCACTGTGAAGACTCATGGGGGATTTCCAGATTCAGCGCGTTTGAATCTCCAGAGATATTGAATTTCAGAGTCAAAGGGCACGTAAACACAGACTGACAATCTTTTTCTAAAAAAAGTTTTCCTTTTCATCCGTGCCTTTGCTGCACTTTGATTTTTTTTTTCTCAGCCATCCATCCATTTTCTATACAACTTTTTTGTAGCATTTGGGGTAGCAAGGAGCTGGAGGCGATCCTAGCTGCCATTGGGCGAGCGGTTGGGGTTCACCCTGGACTGTTCACCGGTCAATCTCAGGGCTGACATGTAGACAGACAACCAGCCACACTCACATTCATACCTACCGACAATTTAGAGTCACCAATTAACCGAACGAACATGCCTTTGGACTGAAGCCGGTGTATCCTGAAATACCAAGCATGCACAGGGAGAACATGCAAACTCCACACAGAAAAGCTCCTGTATGAAAGGGATTCCAACCAGGAACCTCTGCAGCGGTACGAAGAATCCTGTCTATTTTTAACAGAAGCATTGCTTTTGTGCCTGGCGGTGTAAGTGAATTTAAAAATTCAAAAACCAAATGACAAAAAGTACAAGCCTCCATGAGACGATGTGGCCTTAAATAACCCTTTCGGTACGTCAATGAGACCCATGATGCAGGAGAGTATATAAAATTATACATTGGGCACCATGATGTCTCTTTTATAGGGCTTGTCTACTTTAATCATTACTTTGTCGTTATCAAAACCATGCAGACTTATGAAAAGAAAAACCAAAGCGCGGCCATTTCTGAATGGAAAGACTATTTTTCTTGGTCAGAAGATTGTAGCTACAAGCAGTTTGTTTCCTGTGGGCAGCAGTAAAGTTCTGCCCGAGGCAAATTTTCACCTCTACTTCTGTGCTTTCGCAGGCCTTTAATTGTTCCTCTACTGTGGCTCAAGCATAAAAGTTGGCCTGGCCATTCAGAAATAATGAGATAGCAATGCCAAGCCTGCGGTCAGCTCCACCAATCAAGACACAACTTAGTGACAGGAGAAAGTTTCGGAATCGGATGGCTCAATCCAAGAATGGTAGTAGTTCAGTGAAGCATCGCGTCCTGCCCGCATAGTTTTGTTAGACATTACAGAAAGCTTTTGTGACAATAAAACATAAACCCCCCCCCGTTTGAATCCCCAGACAGGAGCCTCTATGTGAGGAGTTTGCATATTCTCCCTGTGCATGCTAGGTTCTCTCCGGCTATCTCCCACAGTCCAAAGACATTGTGGTTTGGTTAATTGGTGACTCTAAAACTGTAGTTGTGAATGTGAGTATGGCTGGTTGTCTGTCTCAATCGTTGTCTCTGATTTTTTCGTTTCCTCGCTCCTCAATCCTGGCTTGAAACTGAAGTCGTTCCATGCCGCCATGTTCAAGGACGTCTTAAGTCTCTTATTTCGGCACAGAGGTCAAGGACTGAGGATACAACTCGTAGGACTTAACATGAGAGCATCTTTCCAGGAAGTCTTTTTACTGATAAGCTGATGTCATCATCACAAACGGACGTCGCTTCACTTTGGCGCGACGGAGGACAGGAAGTCTAATGTCTCTTAAAACATATTTCCTTGTTCTTCTCTCCTCTGCTTCGTTTCCTCATGTCTCTCCATGCATCTCTGCTGGGAGGGAATAAGACGCAAGTGAGGGAAGCAAGTGGAGGAAACTTGGATGCAATTTAAGAGACATGAGAATGTCAGCACTGTAAATGACTGGCGACCAGTCCAGGTAGTACCCCGCCTCTCTCTCCCAATGACAGCTGGGATCGACACCAGCACCCCTCCCCCGTGACCCCGAACAGGAAAAGCGGAAAAGATAATGGATGGACGCTGGACGGAATAATATAATTTCTTCCCACTTGCAGAATTAGAGCAGCTCCAAACATAAAGCCAACTTGGATGGAACACATTGTTAAATAAAAGACAAATTCACTCTTTATACGAGCAACTGATCTGAGACTGAAGGCTAAGGCTCGAGAGACATTTGACCCTCCAAAAAAAAAAGAGGAGAATCATGATAGACTCCAGAAATATCATATGACCCAATATTGACAAAACAAACCCCGCTGTTAGGGAGGTTTCTTTTGTTACTGTGTCATTGATTGAATATGGATCATTGATTCATAAATCTTCCTCTAAACGAGGTATCGACATCGTAGTTGTGACCTTGTTGTGATGAAGAATGGGTTCCGAGTGATCTTGTGTTTATGGCGATTGGCCACTAATGATTCAGTTTTTCAGTGAAGCCTGCGTGTAATTACTAATGTGCCGGGTGTACAACATTAAACAGGCATCGTGTTTTCTTGTTGCTGGCTTGCTGTCTTACTGGCTAACCTCGTGTTGGAGAGCATGAATATTTTTCCTGCTGTACTAACAAATAAGAGAGAAGGAGTTTAAAAACAATTGTAAAAGAAGTGACATTCATAAGAGTGGAAATCCAGTTTTTGACCTGCAACCTCTGAAAATAAACAGATGTCCACTTGTTGAAATATGAATCATCTGAATGATAAACTTGGACAGATTTTCACGAGAAAAGCCAACGGAAGGATTCCTTGTGTCGTTATAAATTTTCTGCACTGTTCCGTTTCATTCCATGGGGAAATCTTCAAAAGTTTATAATGAACATTAAATAGTCGTAGACTAATAAATGAAGAACACAGCAATAGCAGAATATCATAATTTTCCATGGAAGTGTTGGCTTTGTGTTAGCTTTAAAGGGGACATATTATGAAAAATCCACTTGTTCAGTGTTTTTGAACATATATTTGGGTAACCTGAGTGTCAACTGACCCACAACATGTGAAATAAATCCATCCAGTCCTTTGTTTGTGGGCTGCATAAGTCTTACAACATAGAGAAAAATGCTCCGTTTCAAATTTGCACCTACTTGTGATGTCACAGTGGGATTCTGGTAAAAAAAAAATCCCCTCCCCTGCTCTGGTATCTTCACCCATGGACTCCACCCCCAGCCTAGAACAAAACTTTTGCGCAGGTCAGCCATTTTCATTCTCGCTAGGGAAGGAGTGATGTCTACTGGGAAAACTAAGGGGGGGGCTCATTACATTTAAAGAGACACACACACCAAAACGGAGCATTCTGAGAGAGCTGGTTTATACAGGGTCACAAACCTCCTCTGCTGCTTGATTCATGTTATATTTTGACCAAAGCACAGCACAGATGTTTCTTTTAGACCACAGGGGACTGTTTGAAAAGGTGGTAAAGGGGTATAATATGTCCTCTTTAAGATAAAGTGGTAAATGTACACATTATGAGCAGACCTGACCTCACTAAGATAATCCTAGATTCAATATGCTTGTGTTTTTGAAAACTGAAGAAGAAGATATTAATCCTGCATGGAGACATTCAGTTTTACACTCTGTTGTTAAACATGCTACACACACATAGACTGAATCACACATGCACAAACAGGATCCTATGGACATATGTCAGAGTGAAGGGGGCTGCCCACAGTGAGCAATCCTGAGCTGGTTAGGGGGGGACCTGTGCGTTGCCCAAGGGCGCCCCGGCAGTGCTCAGGAAGTGAACTGACTCCTCTCAAACTACCGGACCAATCTGAGACTTGAAACGGCGACCCTCAACCTATAAGTCCCTACTGAGCTACGGCCACCCCTTAATCTACAGACACTGGTTTTATCATCCTCTAAGTGAAGGTGTTATATAGTATAGATACTAACTGCTGGTATAATAATTATTTATCTCTGTCGCATTGTATTTAATTATTGTCAGAACATTTTGACTTTGCATTTTGCTATCTATTGCTTGATTTCCTTAATGATGTCTACATTTCTATTGTATCTTAACTTATCTTAACTTATCTATTCTGTTCTTCTTATCTTATTACTTTTGCCCAGTCTGTTTGGAGCTTTAGGAGCAACCAAACTGGGGTTAAATTAAGTGTATCCTCATCTTATTATCTTATTATTACCTTATCTTATTTCCCTCTCCTGTTAGGTAGTTGCTATCGTTGTATGGAGCTCTAACAAAAGTCGAGATGATTATATTTTTTGTGCTATCGTCCTTTTTTAATCCCTCATGCCATTTGGCATTCCCCCGCCCCCCGTGCACGCTCAACATTTTGTTTCTGTAATATTCAGCTGTTCTCATCACCTGGACACATCTGTCCAATAAAACTGCAGCATTGTCAACTTCTTTTATAACTGATGTCTTTTTTGAATCTGGCTTTTCTTCGCCTCAAGTTCATTTTTGCCAACTATGTGTTGGACCCTTCATCTCTCTATCACTGCTGAATCTTATCATCATGTTTATCTACTCATCAGAATATAACAACATCAGGAGCCAACATGTCCAGTTTCTCGGGACAAACATCCGTCAATCATTCTAGTTCAAGTGCCAAAGCTGACAATAGTTCATTACCACATCATCTATGTTCAATAAATATTTATCTTTACTTCATTAACTTGTTCTGTTTAGTACAATACAGCTGAGCCTCTTGTCCAAGAGTTACCTTGGGCCGAGAATCTGACCAAACATTGTTTTGTTAAGTGATGATGGGTCGGCATACTGGCAGGAAGATTCGCTCTGGGAGGGGGGGGGTCTCCTCAGTGCACAGACTCCTTAATTTTAAGTGATGCTGCTACAGAAAGTCAGGCCTCTGTGCCTCCTCCAGCCATCATCACTGCTGCTGCCTGTCTGTAGACTACACTTACTGTATTCCAGTTAAGCAGCATAACCGGTGCAGTTCACTGCTGAGCTGCAAACTCCTCTTCTGCCTCATACAGCTCTGCTACTGTTTCTGTCTTTTAAAATTGTGTTGACTGTTGACTTTTAAAGGCTCTGTAAGACTGAGGGGGGCAGCAGAGTCTGATGATAATTCCTGTTGGTTTATTAATTAAGATGACTCCATTCTCCTGAAAGTTGTAATTTGATCGACCTCTGCTCATTTAACTGCTTCATTTGCACAATATATGAGTCTACTTGGTCCAATAAGAACAGGAATTCAACAATAAAGTAGCGGTGAATGTAGTGAAACAATCTCTGAGTCATACAAATCGGTGTGTGATTTAATCTGAGCTTTTCTGGTTGATATTAAGTACTCAAAAACACAGATCAGACATCATCCAAGTTGCCACGCACTCCTGGAAAAGCAGGTTCATTGAGTTATACTTAAACCAAATCAAACAATTCATTTTCTTAAACTAATATTATTGCTTTGAATGATTTGAGACCTAAGTTTGCACTTTCTTAAATGGGCGGTAGATTCCGACAGAGAGGAGACCAAACAGAGTGATGTCTTGAGCCTGGCATGTCCTGGGATGGGTCTCTCTGGGATAACTCAGACTATGTGCCATGCATAACAAAAATAAACATTTTCACCCAGTGGATAGGAGGTCCAGTTTGCTGACCTAAAATGGAAGATGAGAAATATTTTGGATTTATAGTTCCTGTTAACCCACATAAGCTTCTTCATCTTCAGACAACTACCCAGAACCCTGAAACATCAGTGTTTATACACCACAAGTCACATTTCAGTCCACTGACTCGATGAGCCATCCTTTGGTTAGGACCGAGACCAGAGGCATGTTGACTCTGTTATTTTATTGATACCTTCAGCGGAAGACAAATATTGTTGTCTTGCAGGCCTATTTGCTCAGACTTGTTCATGACTGAATGTTAACCAGGAGAAGCTCAGGCCAATGGCTCTGACTTCAAGGCTGGAAAACAACGATTTGGTTGCATCATCGTCCTCAGGTCTCTGTTGAGCTGTTTGTCCTCCTATGATCTACTGGTATAGTCCAGCTCTCACAGGAAAACTCCCCCTCAGATACCCTCACACTGTTAGCAGGCTTATTTATCATTAAGCCTTGTTATTGACTTGCTTCTGGCTCGTCTATTTAATATAATTCACTATAATTCCCAGGATTACAATCCAATAAAAAGATAATTTAAATATGAGGTCATTCCTTTTATCTTCAAAAATCCTCTGATGGCTTTTACCTCAGACCATTTTGAATTCCCATTGAAATAAAACAATATCAGCATGACACATTGGTGGTGTTTGACTTGGCCTATCTTCATTCATCATGTGAGCATTATAAAGTCTGTAGCAGAGATACTTCAGTCTGGACTGCCTAACCAACCCAGCCAACCAACACCTGACTTTCTTATTTCATTGAAGTCACTGACAGGGCTTAACTTCTTGAATTACCTTGATGCCATCATTTCCTGATATGGACTTCATCAATCAATAAGATTGCTGAAATATTTTTCTTGCGGTCAGAAAGTTGTAGCTATCAACATTTCTAGACATGCTGTGTCTAGAAAGTTTTTAAATCCCAATGGGTATAAAGAGAAATATTTCCTTTTGTTGGGTGCAAAGAAGAATACTGAAACCATGCAAACTGGAATGATTTAAAGGGGCCATATTATGTTTTTTTCTGGTTTTATATGCTCTTTAGTGTGTTCTGTGCATGTTTAGGCACATCTATGAGCAAAAATTCAAAGTCCGCGGAAACGCAGCTTCTCCTACGTCCTCCTGTTAGCTGTAGCATTAGCTGCATGTAACGCTCGGTTCTAGCCCCCCTCGAAAAAAATTTGCCAGTGTGACATCTTGTCAGTGTGATATCACTGATCTAAGTCCATTGGCTCGTTGTGGCAAGCCCAGCAGCTCATGTTGCAAGCCCATTAACTTCTGTAGCACGCACACGATATGCCGTAGCCTGCGGTAGCACAGTAGTGGTAAGGTGCTAATGTTTTTGCTCTCCTCGGAGCCAAAGTGGCTGCATTCCCAATATGGTAAAAGGGGCGTGACATTTCCGAGAACCGTGCTGAGAGACTGACCAATTACGGCAGAGCCGACAGGCCGACCAATCAGATCAGACTTGGCACACGTGGGGACTCTGAACGTGGGCACTTCAGAGCCTTAGAGAGAGAGTCAGAAGCGAGCCGGTGCATGGAGCGGCAGTACATGAAAACAGACACTTTTTTCGAAGTTTAGCTATTGTGAACATACTTTAGTAGGTACATAGATTAAATATATGAACCCCAAAAAGGGCATAATATGACCTCTTTAAGTATGTAGGGTGCATGCATTTAAAGTGCCCTCTCAGCCATTTCTCTAATATTTTCTAAGATACATCAGCCACTTCGCCCACTCCCTTTTCTCAAGCTCTCAACTTGGCGAGTCTGCAGCGTCTCTCCCAGCAGGGCCTGCAAAAACAGCATTAGCATACGTGGGAGGGGATTTTTTGCCATTAGTCAGAATCAGATAGCGCACAGTTGACCGTGACATAATTCTATTTGTAATGGCTTGATACCAAAGGCTGAATAAATGTCATATCCCTCTATCTGGGCTATCTACATGTCTGCCCACAGAGCATGAAGAGAGAAGGCGTGGAATATGCCGGCCCGACTGGGCGAGGACTGACCCACGACTGGTCATAATGTATAATGTAATTATACAGTGGGTAGTTTCAGCGAGGCAATCTGATTGGCCAGTGGTGTGGTCAGGTCATGGTAATAATTCCCATAAAACAAAGCAAATCCCTGCTTTTAAAAGAAATGCTGTAATTTGCCAACTAAAGGCTCAATAAAACCAGAAGAGGTGTGGATATAGGATACCTTCTTTTACATTTCTACATGTCCTTCCCTTCAGGGTGGTAATCCTCCAACCCCTTTCTGAGGTTGTGAAGGCATGATGAAACCTGTGCAGCACGTGTTTGATAACATCATCTGAGTTAAGGATCAGGCCCTGCTTACGTAAAGCCGTAACAAGGCCCATTTAGACAAACAAACTGAGGTCAATTCACCAAAACCATTTTCTATTCATGCATAATTAGACAAATTCTTTATTAATGGTTCATCAAGAGAGAGAAAAAGTGAAAGATTACATTTTAAATATCTTTGTGGGTTTAGATCCAATTGTAGATTTGTAAGTGGTTGATATGCACCAGAAGTACAAACACATTAGATTCACTGAGGGCCTCAGGTGAAATATACTGTCAGTCAGTAGCTAAATGCTATGTACAAAATGATATCGAAGCTTCAGGGCAAGGTCTCCCGTGCATTGAAACAGACTGTCGTCAATACAAATCTGACTTTAACAGCTTATTAAGGTTTAGAGTTCGGTTGCACCTCTATCGTCCTAATTAATTATAATGGTGAGGTGACATATAATAAAGACATGGAGTTAGAAAGGTAAAAAAAACAGGGTCTTTAACCAGTTGACTCTGAAAAGAAATATCAAACATACACTTGGACATTAATGAACTTGTACTCCAGCAGTTTGTCCAAGAAGTTAAAAGATGATACTGCAATCTGTAAGGGTACAGAGGAGTTTTAGTTACCATGACATTGAACTTGGCAGTGGTTAGTGCTTTTGCCTCACAGCAAGAAGGTTTCTGGTTCGAACCCCATTCTCACAGGGCCTATCTGTGTGGACATTGCATGTTCTCCCTGTGCATGTGCGGGTTCTCTTTGGGTACTCTGGCACACAGTCCAAAGACATGCTGGAATGACTCTACATTGCCCGTAGGTGTTGAATGTGAGTATTGCTGGTTGTCTTTCTCTATACAGTATGTCAGCCTTGTGATTGACTGGTCACCAGTCCAGGGTGTTCCCCCTCCTCTCACCCAGTGACAGCTGGGACTGGCTCCATGAAGCGGTATAGATAATGGATGGATAGATGTATGGACATTGAAATGGTTGAACAACATATGTATATACAGTACTTACTTTCACATCCATGAAATTGGTTTACCATGCATCAGACACGTCTAAGGAACTAGTAAGAATGATGTTCCTGAAAGGTTGCAAAATTAAGAAAAATAGTAAAGCAGCAGTCTGAATGATCTCAGATTGGTTCAATTAGCTAAAAGTTAACACAATAATTAGATAGTGCTTTTGTATTTTCTGATCTCACTCCAACAGAAATCCAAACAGCATCTCTTGTTGATGGATTTGGCTGTCTGTCTTAGCCTATAACTCTTTTTTTTCGCCTTTGGATTTGGATTTGCACTTGTTTTAGAAGTTAAATCATCTGTAGTCATCCATCGTTTCTCTGTTTGTTCAGCTTGAGTAGCCGTTCAATTGCACTTGACTCGACAGGACTGGAGAAAACAGTGCATTGTTTCCGCCTACTCTTTCTGGCAGGCTAACCACTGCTGAGTGACGCTCGCAGCTTGAGATATTTTCTGGGGAATGTTGCACCCAATTGACACCCAGGTTGTATTACCAAAGTAGGACATCAGCTCAATTATCAAGGTTTTCAACAATTTTATTTCAGACAGTACATTAGTAGACATTTATTATTATTTCCAAGGGATACATGAGCTTAGCTGTCTGATACAGCTAAATAAAGTTACAATGTTTTCAGTTTCATTGAGCAGAATCTTTTGTCCAAAGTGACGTACATCTGAGAGTGGGTAACACAAGCATGAATCTATAGACGGGAGGAAACAATGTCATTAAGTGCCAACTAACAGCGAGTTTGAGATAGATCAGACACAAGTGCTGACAGGAACCCGACAGGACATGAACAGAGGCAAATCAACAAGGTCTGAAGAGAGATTTTCATTGGCTGCATAGATAACAAAGCTGGAAAAGAAAGGGTAAGACCATGACTCTGTCTTTTAGGGATGTATAAATTACGACTTAGTTCTCCAATGGGTTGTATTGTATAGGCCAGTGCATGAGATATGTACAGTAGCTATGACAAAAACAAAAGTGTTATTATGTATGAATAAGGAGGACTTCACTTGACTTGACTGGAACACTCTGGTGAAAGCATGTGTCCAAGCAGACATTTGTATTATTGACCTGAGGTGGGATACAGCAACAGCAATGCACTTGAATTTAAAAGGCTCAGTTTAGGTCTGGATGTTGCAGCATAAATAACAACCAACACAGCGTTTGATTGTTATAGTAAGACAATTTGGATGATAGACATATTTTCTAAAAAGCTGTGGCTCAGTTGGTAGAGTCGTTCGTCTGTCAACCGGAAGGCCGGGGGTTCCATCCCCACCTCCTGCAGCCACATGTCCAAGTGTCCTTGGGCAAGACATTTAACCCCATACTGCTCGTACTGCTTCGTCCTCTGTGTATGAATGTGTATGAATTGATTAGCTACTTCTGATGGCCACTTAACATAGTAACCTCTTCCATCAGTGTGAATGGGTGTCAATCAAGCGGCAACCTCCAGTGTTGAAATATGCCAATGCGGAGGCGAAATCCTCCAAGAGCCTGGGAAGTTCCATATACACCAAAGCCAAAAAGCAGTTTTTACAGCATAAATAAACATGTTTACAGCCTGGTACAAAAAACCTAAATAGGTCTGATTAGTTGATTAGTCATCCATAGTTAAGCGAGTAGCTGACATGATTGAAAGGTGGCCCGGTGTAACGGTTTGTCAGGAGGCTTAAAACCCACCTCCAGCTCTCAGCTTGTTGTTAGTTTGACTGAAAGTTTCGGTGAGAAAGGATTTACAGCATGGCGGCTGCTGCTGATGAGCCTTCAGAGCTCTCTGTCGTAGCAGATGGGTGACGTCACTCGCTTCGTCCATTAATATTTACAGTCTAATGGTTTGAATGGGAAGGTGTGACCTGAGGTGTAAAAGTGCTTTGAGCAGTGAGAAGACTTGAAAAGCCCAACACAAGCTCAAGTCCATTTACCATTTAACATTCAGCTGTCCCTTGTGGGAGCCAGACCTCGATCTGCAGCTCAGGCTGCTGCAGGTTCACACAGGTCACAGGTGGTTGCATGTCGGGGCAAGCAGCTCCAGATGGATGTCAAAGGACACCTCTCAATTTCACTACTCACCTCCAAGATAAGTCAAGACAGAAGCAGGAGGAAGGACAAAGGTGTCAGTGAAGGTAAAGGGAAACTCCCTCTCATAGTTTAATCCGTCTTGCTTTGGCTGCACTTTTAGATTGCACATGTAGGAATTCTTATTTGGTCATGTTCTCCTCCATATCACTTTTTCAATAAAGCTCACTGGAGGCAGATTTTCTTTTCCAGTTCAAGCCCGGTCTGGAGCTTTTTTGAGGCAGAAAGAAAGGTTAAAAAAATGAATGTGAAATCTTTTTCACATCACTGTCAGTTCATGTTGGTTGTAGATTCATGTTACTTCCAAAAATACGAATGAACAACCATCCAAAAGTACAAAAAAAAAAAAAGTAGCCTTTTTTTCTGCGGCTGCCTCTCTGTTTGTCTTTCCCTACACTTTTAAACTTTTTCAGTGGAATTCAACAGTAGGGAAATTCCCTTTTTTGACACTCCGACAGCCCTGGTTTATGTTGTTCAGGACAATCAGGGAATTTTAGAGCGGAGCCGAACCTGTAATTACAAGGGAAATTAGCAATAGGTAGCAATTTGTGTCTATATACAGCCAGACTTTTGACAGGGAAGGCAGGTTCATTTGTTGCCTTTCCTACAAAAAAAAAAATAGAATTCCAAGTGGAGACTGGCAGGGATGCTGAGTGTGCTTTATAATAATCCTAAAACATCTCAGTCTTCAGCACAACTGAGCATTTCACAGTTCATATCTGAGTTAGTTAGTTAAGAGGAGAATCAATGCACATTTGTAATGCCATTCGTGCATCGTTCTATTACTCCCTACCAAATAACGTCATGTGAATTTTTTTTAAACATTGTCCGATAATCAAACCTTTGTTGTGTTCCTGAACGAAACCACCTAATTCTCTCATTGGATACCCTGAAAATTGCTTATTATCTTGAAACCATTTGGCCAAAGGAGAGTGGATTGCGCAGAACACAGTTGTAACACATTGGGTCCATGTGGTTTCAAAAGCTCAAACCGTTTTTTAAATGCTCTTTGTTGCTGAATCACTACCAGCTGCCACAGTCAGCATCCTGCCAGGTTAGTCACCCACTGATGTGTTAGCAGCTGGCCCTCGCCCAGCCTGCTTCTTATTCTGGGTAGTGTTGATGCGGAGATGATGCTATCAAACAAAGTTGATGAAAGATATGGATATTGGAGAATGAATCGGAACTTGTTTTTCAGTGCAAAGTCCACCAAACAAATCTCCTAAAGGCCCTGACACACCAAGGAACGTGTCGGCCGTCGTGAGAGATCCTTGCCCTAGTTTTTGTGGTGTGTCCGGTGCCCTCGGAAACCGTCTGCCTTTTTTCGGCCAATTCAACATGTTGAATCGGCGTCGGTCGGCGAGGTTGGTGAGAGGAATCTCTCTGATTGGCTGATCGGAGGTTTCATTTATCTCCAGCTCTCTACACAGGTTCAGGAAAGCCCCTTGAGCATGCCGCTGTATTATCCATGCTTTCACCCAGTGAGTTTGCTTTCTCCTTATTTGTCACCTCCACCACTTATTTTCTTTTTCCACTAAAAGGCTGACAACGCCTGTGCCATTTTCAACTTTTTATCAGACATTTTTCTCGATTAGAAGTAGGCCTACCTATATCATGAATGGTGACCAACAGCAGTGTGAAAATGGTCTTCTCATATCATAACAACGGACAACCGCCGCCTGCTGGTACGTGGTGGTTGGCCGTCGGCTGTAGTCTTTGCGGTGTGTTCAAGTGCAACTTTTTGGCCAAGATACAGGCAACATGAGGCGACGCCACAGTCCGCCTTTGGGGCCACTAGTTCTTTGCCGTCTGCTTGGTGTGTCAGGGCCTTAACAGGTAAAGGAAAGCACTAAAATGTATTTTTCATTTGGGTACTTTGTGGGAGCAGAACCTGCTGTCAACACAACCCTTACAGGTCATCACCTGCCAAAGTTGACAGTGCAAATATGCTAGAAAAATTATGCTGTTTATACTGTAGCGGACATCATTTGGAGTCTTCTTTTTAGATGCCTACTAGAGACAAGTCCAATATTTAGTCCTTTAATAGCTCTGTTTTGGTCCACGACAACGCCTATGTACATTTCAGCCATTTGTAATGCTTATTCACTAGCTAGTTGCTGATTTTGCATGTTTACTGATAGGTAGTGGTGGAAAGGTAGTGGTGAGTTGAAAAGAGGAAAACACTGATAACAGACAGAATCAAAAGTCACCCCTCTTGCCCCATTTGTTGTCTTGTGTTTTGTTTTAAACAGTTGCTATGATATTTGGTTGGATATTTGCCCTATTTGAAGACACCTGTGTGGGGGCGTGAGCACCTCTGTATGAGTGTGTACGTGTGAGACAGCTGCTTGGGGGATAACAGCAGCAAGTGATGACAGGGCAGCGAGGGCTAATTAGAGACGTCTTCCAAAAGCTGCAGCGCTGATGTCAGTAACACTGCAGCTGGAAGGGTCATCTATGTCCTCACACGCGCACACACAAACACACACACACACACACACACACACAGAATGTATAACCTACCTATGGTACACTACACACCTGGACGAGGGTGTGTGGTGTGGGGGTTGGATGGTGAAGTGTCAATCATTAGCTTTAGTAGAGGGAGATTTGGTGCTGACTCAGACAAACAGCTGATGGACAGCAGTCATTAGCTCAGGCTGGGGCTTCCCCACTCGCTAGCTACATGGATACTAAGAAAGCCAAACACCTGTACACTGTATTTAGATTAAAGTCTTCCTTTTTCAAGAACCTACAAGTCAGGGAAAGGGCTCTTGTATCACTAGGCATTACAATTACTGTAGTTTGGTTTGTTTAGCTTTCCAGAATTGCCCAAGGACATTGGGACAAAAAAAAAGTGGTACTGTTTTGTCTTGATGTTTAAAACATTATATTTGCTTCACGCATTACTGGTGCCAAGAGATTAGCATATCCTTGCGTCATTTTAAATGAGGGGAAATGGTTAACCAAGCTCTCGCTCTACTTTTAATAGACCTCAAATTTGACACTGGGGAGTTTTGAGCTATGATGATTCCTTTTCCTTAAATCGTGCTTAACACACTTAGAATGCTTTCTATCTTATCTAAAAAAAAAAATGACAAAGGACTGAAATAAGTAATCGCCCAAAATGTAGCAATATTCCATACATACAACAGCAGAACTCAAAGGTTTTTATAGGTAAACTCCTAAAGAGGAAATCAACATAGTTTGGTTTTAATGAAGTCTCATCTTCTAGGCTGTCAAAGTTATGTCAATGTCGTCTTTAATGTATCAAACTTTATATCTGTGCTAAGTTTGCTACACTGTAACCATGTATGACCCGAATTCAAACCAAGATTACTTTGTTTTTGGAGTGTCAGCTACTGTGGTTTACAGAGCAAAGAGAAGTCAGATAAACTTCAGCAGAACTTTTAAGGAGTCTTGTTTCTTCCCCGACATTATCTTCTCAAGCTTCCCGCATTGTGCTCATCTTTTTTATTCCCAGCTACAGAAACCCAGACTCTTGGAACATATACAGTACCACAGTCTACTCTCCAAAGACTTGACTTCCTCCAAAAAAAACCCAGTAATCTTGTTTGTACAGCCAATTGAGGGGTTAATAACACAATTCTGGTGTTTAACTAAAGGCTCTTTATCATTTCGTGGGCTGACCTCAACATCCCTGCAGGGACTTAATGATGACATCATTAACAAGTGCCAAGTATTGCTCGTTGATGTTCCCTTAGATCATGTACTGCAAGTCACGGGGGCAGATCCTGATGGTGGGTGTGAGAAGGAAGGGGAGAATGGGAGAGAAGAAGACAGAGGAAGGCAAATGCAAACACAAAAAGCCAGTTAGTTCACCTTAACTGCAACAAATCTAATCCAATTTACCCCAGTCAGCATCCACCCAATCACATAGTTATGGTATAATTATAAGAACTTTACGATCCATGCTGCTTTAACAGGGTCATACGCACCTTTATCTTTCATTGTCTTGTAAGAATTACACCAGAATCTACCTGGTATATATTTCACTGTGACGCTCTCAGGCTGCACTCACACTAGGCCCAGATGTCCTTTACCATGCTGAAGTACAGTTTTCCCCACTCTGTATTCCCCCACTGCCCTGCACCCACATTGGTCCAGGCCTATCCGGGCCTGAGCATGATTACCTCTTGAACATCTGTCATCAAATCAGAAGCGTGGCTTAAGAGTTTACTGACATTGTGGATTAATTTGAGTTGTTTTGGTCAAATACAGGTCCCTAATATTCACGTCTGCCCAAATTCCGAGTAGAGGTTAGACCTCTGCATCAACGCCATTGTTTAAGATTGTCGGGAGGACCAGTCGCATAGATTATACAGCATGTAGACGCTGCGTTCCCATGCTTTTTCTTAAACGACCGAACCGGGCCAAAGCACACCTCTTCCAACCGTGCCAGGGCCAAGGGGAAGTGTACGATCCAGAGCACTCACACTAGTCACTCTGGACTTTGGGGGTCAAACGTGTTTGGGCACTATAGATTGAATAGTGTGAGTGCAGCCTTAGAACTCTATTGTAATGTTGTAGTTCAGAGCCCCTCCTCTTGTTGTCTTCTTCCTGGGTTTTATATATAATGTTTGCCCCTCCCTTCTCCCATTTTGTTTGATCTCCTGTCAATTGTTTTGGCTGTGCGATTATTCTAATCCATTGATTTATTAATCAGTACATTTGTATTCCTTCCGATTTAAAGTTTTTTATTTAAGTTCAACTTTAAAGACAGCTTACAGTATGCATTAACATTTTTTCTTTTTGTTCAGACATTTGCAACATCCGACAAAAAATAAAATAAAATAATTAAAAAAAAAAAAAAAAAGACAGAAAAAATATATAAATAAATAAAAACAGACAGAGAACAACAACATAACACAAACGAGGTCACAGAGGTAGTATATATCATATAGCTATAGAGGGGCGAAGAGAGGGTGTACTTAGGGAGGTATTCTTTTCTGGTTACATAGCTTGCACTGTCTGTCTTTGGAGTGTGGGGAATATCGGCACAGTCTTTATAATGTCCAAAATGTCTTTCCATATATGTTGGTCTTCCTTGTATTCGTCAACCAGGTTAGAGGCTGCACCTTCCATTGAAACAGTCTCCATAAATGTATGTAGCCATAGATTATGATTCAGTTTTCCTGTTTCTTTCCAGTGGCTAGCAATCAGTCTCTTGGCCGTCATACATCCAGTTGTTATTATTTGCTTATTTTGTTTTGACCAAGTTCCTTGAGGTGCATAGTTAGTACAGTACAGTACAATACAGAGGTGTATAGTTAGTACATTTGTATTCCTCATAAAATTGTCTGTCGCTACCTCTTAACAGATTGATTTGACTGGACCTTGAATAACTAGTTGTTTTATGAGTGATTGCTGCTACGGCAAACTAAGCTGAGTTGAGTAATGTATATTTGCGGGCAGTAGAATTATCATGGAGGTTCAGTAAGTATTAGTAGGACTGTCAAAATAATGCATTCATTTTGATGAATTTATCACAGAAAAAATAACGCATCAAAAAAATGAACGCTAATCATTACAAGCTGATGTCATTGGACACTAATACGTTTGTGAAGTTGATGAAAACACTCAGAAAAAAGGCCACGGCCTTTTTGATTTGTATTACTTCATCGATCAGAGATATAAACAGCATGGGGGGCTGGGTTAATAAAGTCAGCCCTCTATCTCTCATCCTTTGCCCGTCTGCCTCGACTAAGAAACACATGAAACATAATGAAACATACACATATAGAGACATGCTAGGTACGTCCAACCTTTGAATACACACAATGATATACAATCTTTCCTAATTGATTCAGATGTGTTCAAAAAGCTTGTGAAAAGTTCCGCTGCCGCTCAGAAGCCGGTTCTATTTGACCGTTTCAAGACGTCATTGACGAGAAGCTTCCTCCACGCTCGACTCACGTGCTGTGAAATCGGATTCACATAGAAAAAAACTAAACTCAGACCATCCAGCCTATATGGGAAGCATGTTGTCAACAACACAACTTGCTAGTCTTACCTATAGTTTAGTTTAGTGTGTGTTAACGCAGCGTGATATTGTCATTGTCAAGATTGCTTCTGTGTGTGCAACATTTGATTTGGTTGGCCCACTTTTATCCACAGGACTTTGGACTAACTTCTCTAGCAAGCCTGAATGGGAAGCTCCAGGACTGACTGAAAGAATGACACATCACTTTTAAACAGTTTTGTTTTGTCATTAAGTTACTCACATCTGTTTTCCTAATAGAGACACTTCTGAAGTTAAGGATAAAGTTCTTTCTTGTAAAAAAGTGAGGTGTGTTTTTTTTAGCATCTATATAGTGTTTGAGCATATGGTTTCTCCTCAGAACACTAGAAACTAAGTTCAAAACATGCTTCCCACTCAGACATGTGTGCTGAGTGGGATAGTAGGCTACATCTTATCTAGGAGCCATAGGCTGACACACACACACACGCGCGCGCGCGCGCGCACACACACACACACACACACACACACACACACACACACACACACACACACACACACGCACACACACACACGCACACACACACGGCTTTGGACACTCTTCAGCGCTGAATGAGAAACACGTTGTACTGGTAAATAGTACTTGTGAGCGACTATACCTCTTGCACATTTCTGATAACATGAGCATCTGCTAAAGGTGTGAATCTGTGAAAAAGAGCTGTGCAGAAATAGAGAGCACGAGATGTCACTACCTTTAAATTTATTGCCTCTAATTAACTCCTTCCTGTAGCAGACGTGCTGAGGCACACATCTCTTGTTGCCCTGGAGTGAGCTTGGCTTTTGCATGGGCCTTTACTGCCCCCATCAGGGCCACGTAAGAACTACAATATAAAAAACAAATCTGACACTTGTCACTGAAGTTGTACCCTTAATCCTACTCCCATAGACTAATAAATAAGATGTATCTTTACAGAGTGTTTTCTAAAGAGTAGATCTATTGTTTTTATGATTTAGAAAATACTAAAAACCTGTTAGAGTTTGACCACAAATCAGAAGAGTAAATACAGCCCAAGCCATCATATTTTCAATAACAATATTGACTAACTACAAGGATTGAGGATGACAAGGGGAAAAAAACAGATGGGGTATAGAAGGGACAAACCAAAGGAACAGCAGGCCGAAATGATTCCTTTTTGGAATTCTTACATAGGAGCTAGAACCGTATAATCAAAACACTCATCTGGACTTGGAACAGAGGCATGTTCTCTGCAGTGTCCCAGAGTTTTACATAAGTTACATCAGATGCCCTGTCTTATTGGTGCAGTTTGTTGGGGCTGTGGAAGCCTGGGCTCAAGAAGCTATTCCTCGTCCATCGCATGGTTTAAAGCAACAATATGTGACTTTTCCATCTTAAAATAGGAGATTCAAAGTTGAACTTAAAGTCCAAAACTTTCAACAGGCAGAGTGGCATCTCTCCCATGTCCACACATCGCCACTGTCGTCTTCTTATAGCACTATGTGAGTTTGGCAGCGGGTCACGAGGAGTGCTCATCTTGGTACGGATTGATACAAGACTGAGGCCAACAGAGATAAGAGGACAGTGATGAAGGAAGCTGAGAGAGAAAAGAGAGAGAGTGACAGAGCAAGAAGCAGAGTGTACATCCCTGCAGATATTATTCATTTAAAAAAAACTTGAGGCTGTAATGTTATCGGTGTCATTGTTGTCTCATGTTTACCTTTACCAGATGTAGAACGTCATCTAACCCCAGTTATGTCTCAGCTTTGAATACAAATAAAGAAATACATCCATCTTACACAAAAAGTTGTCTCTACAACAAGCTGTACATTCTAGCAGAAACATATTTGTGCAAATCCAGTAATATTACTGACCTCAGTTATAAACCCAGGCAGTCGACATGGGTCTTTGGCCTCCTATAACACCTCAAATCTGCTTGTCAACAAATGCATGCTGTCTGGAGGGGGGACTAGTGGGGCAGACACTGTGTTTTACATCAGTGCAGTTGCACTCAGAGACCTTGGTTGGGTGCTAAAACGTCTTATCTTTTATCATTTCTTTAACAGGTCGAAGTGGCTTTTCTACAATGGATTCATTAGTGACAGAGAGACTGATGATGAGAGAAGAGGAATCTTAGGACTGTGTGAGCCTGTGAGGCTTGTATCAGAAAATACAACATAGCTTCCTCTGTAAGACTCCTGTAGGAGCCAGTTGGACAATTTAACAAGTTACAGTCTCCTTAAGGTACTCATGAAACTCATTAGAAGTGCTAGCACATTTCATAGGTCTGAGAATACACTGGCTAACTACTGGGATAAATCTGAGAGCTACTTGGATTACGTAAAGCTGTAGCCATCCATCTCGACTTGCTTATCTCTTCTTCAAGACTTGAACAAAACCACCAAGAAGTGTCCATGCTTTTTTTAACCAAGTCATACTTTCAGTGTTATGACACCAAGAGAACACAAGAGCGAATGGGAAATAAATCCCGATAGATGATCTATCATAGTTAGATCCAAAAGGCTACAAATCAAAACATTGTGCATCAGCTGTGGTGAGTCAACCTGTGATGCAACGAAGGTTCAGACAAAACAAAACTGTGTTACGTGACTGTCTCATTGTGGACATGGTCCTCAGTGACACATGTTTGAACACATTCACTCATATTCTCTACTCTATGAACTCTAAACATGAAGTTACAGCATTAACATGACGACCAGAGATGTGTGCAGACATACGCAGGACTCATTATGGTACATCACTGTGGGGACATATCTGTGAGGATGTATAGCCAACAAGTTTACAGCGGACCCTCTGCACCCCCGTTGGTTGTAGTATGAACTCTTGATTTCTTGATGCAGGTACGACCAGGATGAGGACTAAAAGAGGCATTACATCATTTGAACCACACAGCATTCAGCTGCTTAATAAGTTCTGATCATGCATGAACCTGGCCCTCTGCACTTTATTGAACTTGCTATGAAATACCTCATGAAACCATGTGATGCTTTAATGATGTTTTCTTATTCTTATACAATCGATTTCATTTATGGTACATTTTTTTGCAAAGTTATGGCCAAGCAGGGTTACCCATGTTTACATTTAGCATGCAAAAACAAGTGAACTCTGGGTAAATTAACATCACTTATGACAAATGACTCACTTACATAGCAGCCTCTGCCATCAGCGAGTGAATGGACGGGACGAGCGGTGTAAAAGGACTTTTCCAGTCAGAAGACTAAAAGCGCTTCACAAACTCAAGTCCATTTACCATTTTCAATCTGGCTTCATCAGTGTCACTTTGCTCTTTTTAATATCCATCGCCTCTGGACTTTCTTTGGACGGCGGGATCAACTGAAGTCAAGGAACAAGCTTAATGACGAAAGCAATGTCAAGCTTGTGTTCCCAGTCGTACACCGACCTCCTCGACCAGGACTTCTGTTTGGCTGTCGGAGACAGAGGCGCTGCTTGTCAACAGGCAAGGCATGCAACTGCTTGGGACCCCAGGCCAGTAGGGGGCCCCCAAGGGCTGATAAACTATAAACCACAGCAGTGACTCAAAATGTGGAAAGTTTGAAATGGTAGTAAGAAGCCTCCCTCAGGTGGCCCCATCTGACAGCACTCACTCATATAATAGTAAATGATTGAATGATTCCCATCTAGCCCTCAACATGGTGGAGAGACACTTTAATAACATAACTATCACCAAAAATGTCTTTGGTTTCAGATTAATTATAACACAATGGGGATGACGGCTGTTTGGAGGGGCCCGTTGTGAATTTTTTCCTTTGGCCCCAAGAGACTCCAGAATCGCTACTGGTCAGAACATTGCTATCTATAGTGAAACTCTACTTGAATAATGAGTACTTGTACCAACCCCTAGTGAGTGTAGCATGTATGATCTATTAACTGTCACTTCACACCAGCCCTCTTGGCCCTACAACCAGCCTGGCCCACTGGGAATTTTCCTGGTTCTCTAAATTAATCACTCTGGGCCTTGATAGTGGATATAATGTATAACCAAAGGACTCCTCATGAACTCAGATCTTTACCTGTGTTGCTAACACGCTAACCACAAACAATTTATGCATCTTTTACCATTTACAGTAATTCAGAATAATTTGAAAAGAGCTTACCATTCATGAAAATCTCTGTACCATCATCTTCCCCTTGAGGTTTTGTTTCCTGCCAGCTAAACATTTAATGTAAGACGATGAACTGTGTGTCCGTATCGATTTCCTTTCGGTTTCAAGATGTTTTTATGCGAAACAAATGTCTAACATTATGTGGAGTCCTTTTAATTTTTTTTTTTTTTTTTGTGTGTGTGATTTGCTTTATGTCACGCAGCGGAGCGTAGCACTGTGCCCAATGCAAAGTTCTCCTCAGGGACAGGGACGTTTACTCTTTCTCTCTTTCGCCATACAAGAATGTCAATACTCATAAGAAGCTCTGACAGAATACAGCCACTGGTTGTGAGCACATCTGCAGCTGCTCCTCCTGAAAAACATGTAAAGCTATGTTAGCTGTACTGTAACTCTTCAAATAACTCGTGTATGCAGTGTTACAATTGACTTATGTAATCCTGATGACATAATAAAGCTCCAACTTGTGAATCAGAGAGGATGCTAAACCAATGAACAGGTCCTAAAGAGAGTGAGGGGAAACTGGAGCACAGGAGGTATTCCAAGTAAAGTGGACTTGGGCTTGCAGATTTTGCGATAGGTCAACACAAATAACTATTGTGAGGGAAAACAAGAGAAGTTCTAAAAAAATAATAAAATCCCAAAACGACCCTAAAAAGAGTCCTAGATTTTAGTTTGCAGCATATTTGTGTGTCTGTGTGTGTTTAAATCTTGGGGAGGATTCATTCCCCTTAAAACAACCAACATTTGATATTTGTCCAAAGGTTCAAAATGCCACAATTTATCCAGATGATATCCTATTACAGTTTTGGCTAGAACATCCAAGCTTGGCTAGAAGTACAGAGTGCCTGCCCACCACTTATTCTTGGTTTCGTTAAAAGGCAAAAGCAGGCCAAGGACAACATGAACAAACTGTGCGAGTTTCTTCAAATCATCTTTAAAGTCATATGCATCAGACCCAGAGGATTAAATATTGATCCGGTAATGAAACCATTAAAGATATTTCTTTTTTTTGCTGGCCATTAGTTCAAATAATTTCTATCTGAAATGATTTGTGTCATTAATGGTTTGTCCAGAAAATGTAACAAAATCCATGTATGAGCTGCGGATGCAATTTGCCAATCACTGTTAGAGTAGTGATAGTGAGATCACTTCCCATCAGATCTTCTTCTAATATACATAAGATTTATATATTTACCAGAAAAATGTGGTGAATGGAGGCTCTGTTGGCCTAGCCGTTAGGTCACTGCCCACATGTATAGAGGCCTCCAAGCAGGCGGCCTGGGTTCAAGTCTGACCAGCGGCTCCTGAAGTAGGCTGCTGTTTCTGCTGCTGTCACAGACTAATAGACCTATCCAAACGCCAAAAAACACAACATCCTAAAAACCATGATACCTTGAACTGGCATTCCTTTGCAATCTTTTTTCCTTTATCCAGGAAGTTCTGGGTAGCAGTCTCTACTGATGCTGCTATAGTCAATTTCTGTCAGAAACGCGGGAAGCAGAACACAAGTAATCTCCATGTGTGGAGGGGGAGTGGTGGGGGAGGCATAACAGCACTGTGCAGTTCTGAAGCAGTGCTCAAACAAAGTGGCTTGCTGACAGTAAAGCCAAGTGCTGAAAAAAGTATTTTAAGTACACTTACATCATCACTTATTTTTGGGTCTGTTGGAATTGTGTTTAATAAGAACAACATTAGATTGATTAAAATAGGTATGCAAGTTTGTCAGCTGCACTACACATGTGATATTAACACACACGCCTTGCACTCCAGTCTCCTGGGTAAAGGTCTGGTTGGCTTGGTCATTCAACAGAATCGCAAACTATTTCCTGAAGCACATCAAGTTTTCCTCTCAAGCCTACCTGCATCTCCCGATCATTAGCGCTCTTTAAAATGCCTGATGGGGTGTCTGCTGAAAGATCTACCTCCTGCCTCCCTCATGGACAAACTGAACAGCTACCTTCTTTTCCCACCTGTCGTCTTTTACTTTCAATTCCTGCTGCTAAGTGGGTCATACTAATACGCACATACAAATGACCATCATTTTTTTCTATCATTTTCTCACTTTATCTTCCTGACGTTTTCTTTTCTTCTGGCATCTCTGGTTCTCCGTCCCGGTCTGATTCCCTTAAGGTTTGGCAAGTTCGGTGAAACGTCTCCGATCAGACATCTGCTCCGGCTTTCCTCCGCAGTTTCAACTGGCAGCAGATTTGAGACTTGTTGTTTCTCTGTTCCAACAACTGGGAGAGAAAACCCAGGCAGATTTCTGATTGCTCTTATCCAAAACAATTTAGAGTAGGAATAATGCTTTGATTTATTTTCTGAAACTGTTCCCTCTGAAACTTTTGTACCAGGGCCTGTAGATGAAGGGAACCGCTCAAGTGCCCTTTTCATCTCTTAATATCAAAAATGCAATTGTTCTTAAACTGAAAACATGACCTATTACAGCGATCAGAGAGCCACATATACATCATCTCAGCCAAATGAGGGAATTTTTTTAATAAAACTTTCATATAAAGTTAAAATAATATCTTTATTGGAGTAAACCATTGGGAAGAAGAAGTGACAGAGTAATGGTAAATGGCAAATGGACTTGAGCTTTTCTCGTCTTCTGACTACTCAAAGCGCTTCTACACCACATGTCACACCTACCCATTCAGTCCAGTACCCAGTCCACACAGTAGGGCTCCGACTCTTGTGTTAGTCTTGGACCAGCTCCAGCAACAGCAACACACAGATGACCCCAGTGAACTCTTAAAGTTAATGATGTGGCGACGGCTTGTGTGTATTTCAGTTTGTTTGTGTGCTAACTTCTCACATGATTGAACCTTAAATACAACAGAATTCTTGAAGAATAGCTTGATATGACAGGCGGTGAGGTCAGTAACGTTTTTTTAAGAGAAAGAGTTCCACGGGCAATTGGAAAAAACTGATAAAAAATTGAATCAGGAGGACGGATCAAAATATTGAGTAGAGAGGAATTAAATGATGTTCATTGTGACCTCTGCAGTGTTCAATGAGAGATTGTTTTAGCTTGAACTTATCCAAGATATATTCTCTCCTGTATTTCTCTGTTGGTTTATTTTGCTTCACCATTAACGTTACCATAACAATCATTGTCACACTTGTCTCTCACTGTCATTCTCTTCATTGTCTTTTGGTGCGCTCCATTTACTTTGGAACTCTGATCTCGGAGCTCGGAATGACATCACACCTGAGTGAGCAACAAGTCCAAAAAGCAAGATGGACACCTCCGGGAGTACCTTTTGTTTTGTTAGCTAATGACGTGCCAAATGTTCACACACAATCTACTCTTGAAACCACTTTTGTTTTGTAAATATAATTTTTTCCAAAAAGATGTCCTAAGACTTATGAAACTATTCAGATCATGTCCAAGCCAGCCAATAGACTTTAGTGAGGTCTGTTAAATGGATTAAAAAAGGATATAGCCCAGGAGTCAGCTTCTGTGTCTCTACCTGTCTATGAGTGTTCTTTCAGACTGGATGAGTTTTCACTTTTGGCATTGATTATAGACTGAGTCGAGGAAAGAAACTCAACAGATATTCGTCATAGAGACAAGGCTCTCACCTTTGATCCATTTGTCTCTCTCTGTATATATTTATGCTCATCCTTTTCTGTCTCTTCAATCATCAAACGGAGTATTATTTGCTTTCTGTCCTTCTCTGAACCTCAGAATCCCAAGGAAAAACAAAAACACAAAGTCGTTCCATCTTAAATCCATTTTTTGGTCTGAGCATGAAATACCCTTCTCTCTCCCCCCCCCCCCCCCCAGGCTCACTGTGGGTTGCTGGGATGTAGTGAGAATGAGATAGACAGCAGGGAACATTCTGTAATCAAAGCAGACTGTCTTTTTTCGAGGGCTTTTATTTTTGATTAAAAGCGGTGTCACTTGTGGGTACCGATCTCGTTTTTTTGTTGTTTTATGTTAAAAATGTGCAAGTCGGCTTCACTTCTCTGACCTCTGTTTGCGTGTTTGTCATGGAGATATCTCGGAAACCTACCAACATGATTCGCATGAACTTAAGCAGACAAGTCCCTCTAGGTTTGTGGATTCAATTAGGGTGTCAGATGATTTCCATATTTTAGTTGCAAACTTAATGCTATGTTCTGGTGAGAGGCCAACATCTGGGAGTACATATTTAGTTGCACAACAGTTTCAATACATTCACATGCTACTTTATTAAGAACAATTCAACACAGATGAACGTCAAATGTGAAACATGACAGTTGTGCATTTCATCTTCAGCTGGCTAATAGTATAGTTCTAATTTATCAGCATTTTATGTTTGCAACATATGCAATCACTTTTAAGTTCACTATCCCTAAAACAACAACAACTGAATGGCAGCAGACCATTTTTTGGTTTTATGTTGGAGTGGTTCCACCTCAGACCAAACCAGCCAAGCTTCATTTGAGATTTGATCTTATTGTAACACTGGCTG
Source organism: Labrus mixtus (assembly GCF_963584025.1). Lineage (NCBI taxonomy): Eukaryota > Metazoa > Chordata > Actinopteri > Labriformes > Labridae > Labrus > Labrus mixtus. The sequence continues at coordinate 18,862,778 of NC_083632.1, forward strand.
ACAACGTATTCACTTATATACCTTAAACGCCTCAGATTTGGCAAGGACATGGTTTCAGATCTTCATCAATTATTATCTTCTATTTCAAAATGACTACCTGAAGTCAACAATGTATGGGCTTCCATTTCAGACAGTCAATGATACAACTTTAGCATTGTATTAAAGCTTCTGTGAGGAACTTTTGGTTTTTGTCCGTCCACTGTAGACTAGCATGTCTTATCTCTTGGCTGATCTTGGCCTGTGCATATTGGTGTTTCTGAAATGTTCTCCTGATTTCTTTTAACAGTCAAGTCTTTCAGGGGTGTCGGAAGAGGTGTTAAACACCTTAGGGGTGGCTGTGGCTCAGTGGTAGAGTATATTCAGTGATGAATATAATCCAACAACACCCCCACCTTTGTTTTTACTGGTTTGCTTCGGATAAATAAACACTTTAAGTCTCAGCAGATCATCCATACAGTAAAAGAACAATGAGGGCACAGCATCAAAGGACATTGAATCTATGTTATGATTGGTCCTAATATCCAGAGTCAGTTTAACACGGCTAGTTTTGGGAAAGATGAAAAAAGTTTTGTCTGCAGACATATAGTATATCACAAATTAAGTTGATCAATCAATGTGCCTCCTACAAACAGTATATTTATTTCCACACATTTTTCATTGAAGTTAAAGTATCAGAGCTGATAGCAGTTTATGTCTGCATTGCTGAAAGCATGGCTATCATTCTTCAAGATTAAGACTTGTACTGTGTGTTTTTCTCAAATCAGAAATAAAGGACAAGCATAGGCCATTTATAAAATGTTAAAATCGATATATTGATTTGAAATACAACATAATAATTTCCTGCAGGCTTTGTGTTTTATATTTCCCCAATTTTGATCAGGTAAGGATGTCTGGAAACATGATTTTCTGTCCCAGTGTCAATGTCAATGGACCTAAGTGTTTGAAGGGAAGTTGTAGGAATCTCTGTCAGGTCAAAATCTTTGATAGTTTAAACATGAACATAACATTTTGCAATAATTGATTCAGCATTAATGGAACAAATGGAAGCACTAAGGTAGGAGAAGTAGCAGAAGTTTGTATTTATGTTGTATGTGAAGAGGCTGTAATGATTTGACAGAGTTCAACAAAAGTCAACTAAGCCTTCTTGACTCCATCACAGCACCACGCCCTAACTATTTATTTACAACACTCATCATTAGCCGAGATTAAAGCCACATGCACTCTGCACGTCTTTGAAAATCTGTGAGTTATTGTGCTGTTCACAACACAAGACATTCTGGTTCAAACAGTTGTCATGTTATCGTGAGTGTGCAACAATCTCAGGCCTGGTGAGCTGAACACAAGATTATTCCACTTGGAGAAATCCAAGTTTGCATTTGAGCATCTTGACGATGTGTCACAGAGGTCAACACGGGCAGATTGCAGCAGTTTAAAAGCAAAAATGAACACAGGTTAAAAATATCGGCACCAAACAGTTATCGCAAATAAACACCTCAGATAGCTTAACGGTCAACTAAAAGCTAATCATTTAAGGAAGAATGTGCGACATTTTACACATAGATATAACAGAAATCAAGCCAATGTAAATGTCTCTCTGAGTCATGACTGTCTACAATGAGTGACATCGTCAGTCCCGGGAGCTGTACTGTTGGTGGAGCCGTGTTTACATCATGTTTTCATGGACAGGACGGTCTTATAAAGTTGTTTTAGTCAAGCGGCAACCTCCGGTCTTGAAAAATGAAGCAAATGTGGAAGTGCAAAATCCTGCAATATGTCGAGTGTCCGCTTGAGTTTGGCTCCAGGAACACCAGAAGTCACATACACACAACAGGCAAAAAGCAGTTTTTACAGCAGAAATCATGTTTGACAAAAAAAAAAGAAATAGGTCTGATTAGTTATTGTCATCACTGGAAAACACTGTACGGCGGTTGAAGTTTTTAAAACGGCTCTGTTTTGATTTTGAAAATGATACGTGTTATCCATAGTTAGGCGCGTAGCTGACATGATTGACAGGTGGGCGTGACTTAACGGTTCATCAAGAGGCTTAAAACCCACCTCAGCTCCGGCTTAAAGCCTGTCGTTAGGTTGACTGAAAGTTAGGCTGAGACAGGATTTCCAGCATGGCTGCTGCTGCAGAAGGGCCTCCAGGGCCAAAGTGTGCTAACATTAGCCAGCTAACACAACAATGCAGGCCACGGGCAATTGCAGCTCAAGAAAAAGAAAATGCTGGCCGCCGCTTGCGCTAAATGATGCTTAATTATGGTGAGTTCTAATTCATAACTCCTTCCTGCGAAAAAAGTTGCACAATCTTACTTTAATGTCTTTAGTCTGATGACATCAAACGGATGGTGGAGTGTGTTTTTTGAGGGGTTTATATTTTTGAAAGCTCAAATTCTCACTCTATGTAAATACCATGGTAATTTCTCCATGGCTTCCAGTGGAACTCAACAGCAACATACTTTTTTAACACATGTACCTTGGTGCTTTAGAGTGAGGCTTCAGAAATGACCATTTCCGCTCCAAATGCTACATTCAGAGCTGCTAAACCTGCTACCCTGTTTGTCTTTCTGCAGCTCTCTCTCCAGCAGTTTGGCAGGTTTGTGTATATGTTGTGTGTCTTTGATTTAGTTTCATGATGTTGCTTTCATTCCCCATGAGACTCTTGTTACATTAATAATATCATTCTGTGTTGGTAAACTGCCTCCTTCGCTCCCTGCCTCGCCTCTTGTTTTCTGTCCACTTTCATTGGACACCACTGTTCTCTTGTCTCTTACTTGTTTCCAAATGCCCCAAGTGCATCCAGTCTTTGGCTACAAGACAGCCCAGCATGTTTGAAAACTGGGGTATAGCATCCAAGTCAGCATCAAAAAAGGTTTAAACATGACTCTGAAGATCTCAAATACAGAGGACCTTCTAGGAGTATGCTCTGCTGATCTGAGAGTTTGCTCCCTAAGTGCTAGATAATGTAATTAGGTATATCTGCCCTTTGTTAGGCTGGTCAACAACTGCCCACGATGTGCCATAACCGGGTACCAGCTTTATCCTCTCCCGGCTAATGTTGTAGGTTTATATGCAGGATGACATATGTGGCACTGATAATGAAGCTAAGCCTTTTTTTCTCCATGCTCCAAAGTTCACTCCATGTGGTTTCCCTCCTCCTCATGCTACCCCATCTCATCCAGTGGCCTTGCCTGGATTGGTATATGGCTTTGGCACACCTGCTTGCTTCTTCTTGCTTCATCTACAGCTACTCGTCTACTGGTTTTCAGTTGAAGTAGCCTTTTGCCAGGTAGTATGAATTAGTCCCAGATAAAGGGGCTTTAGTCAAATCCAAGAACAAAGCCCACTCTGCCATGCTGCATGAGGCCCTCTATTTCCCAGTTTCAGAGGGCAGATTTTGAATCTGGTACTGCCTTGGTTAGATACAATTTACTCCCTGTTGCTAGGGTTGGAAAAGTACCTATTAAAATGGAGTCCTGGGATTTTTGTGAGTGTCATGTTCTGACTTACTTTGGCATTTTGTGTTCCTCCACCAGACTAAAGATTGGCAATAAATGGTCCCATTCCTTTAGGCCTTAAGCTGCTGAGGCATTTTGGAAGCCCAGGTCCCTTCCTCATTCGTCCCACCTCTGGCCTCTATAGTCAATTGGAATTACATAGAGTGACATTGTTAATTGGTATTGGTATTAAATCGGTACAGCCAACTATTAAGGGGCTGCAATGTGATGGTATTAGTCTAGTGTTGGGAGGCAGAACTAGAGGACCTGGTTAGCTTCAAGTATGCTTTAACTAGCTTTGTGATGCACTCTGGGGCATGGAAGAACATAGAAGGACCAATGCTCCTTCTATCTTGGCATTTATGCTGACGTCAGCTGTCACTTTCATTTAGTGTTCTTGGGCAGTAATGTTCGATTCCTATTCTGATATAATTAGTATAATTAGGTTTAAACATGGCACATTTTGTAGCGAGGGATAGGCAGTTTAAGAGTGCATTCAACATATTGGGACACTCAGTTGTCATGGTAGATGCCACTTGTTTGAAGACAGGCTTGGTCAAAAAAATATTGGCGAAAGTAGTCTTAAGGCTTCACTTTTCACTTTCTTATTTTCCATTTTTCATATGGTCGTCAATCCAATCCAATATTTTAGCCATTGTTTGACAGTAAGGCAACTGTTAAGATTAAGCCATAATGAAGACCATATTCAGTCTCTGAACACATTTTCTTTTGTTAAAATAATCAAAAAGATCCTTACTCATAACATTGTCAAAAGAGGGGGAGCTTGGTGTTCTCTGGTCAGAAATCTGAGTGGTGATTAAAATTCCTACAATGTAATTTTGCATTAATGAAGTCAAACAGCAGTAGCTGCTCTGGCCAAATCCGAGCCTCACACCTCACTCTGACTCATGTATGTCTATGTGCATTTCTATAAAAGCAGGGTTGGCAACGGCAAAGGACTATTTGGTCATTAATTAAATGTAATTGCAGTCATGCCGAACTGTTATCAGCTCCTCCCCAAACAATCATTTTGGTTGAAACTCAAGATCGTTGGCTGCATTTCACGTCAATTATTTCGCTCACACTTTGTATAAACACTTTTTAAACCCTTTAACCAAGAGATTTAAGGCAAACACACACACACACACACACACACACACACACACACACACACACACACACACATACACACATAATCTATCTTTTATTTCCAAGCAATTGAGGCACTTATTTATAAATGAGGCCTGTCTCAGATTGTTTTTGAGGCTTTGTAAGTTAAAAAAAAGCTAAAAGCCAAAGACGCCATGTTTTTTTTCTTTTTTGAGAACTTTGTTAAAGAGGGCAAAACTTACATTAGAGTAATATTAAATTTAACTTCTTACATTTCAACATCTCAAACAACTTTAGTGTTCATAGAACTTGACAACTGTTAACCTTAACCTCTTCCAGGTTTTGCAAGAAATCATACAAATAATCACATTACTTTAACTTAATCTTTAATCTTCTTCAAAAATGGATTTTGATTTAAAACAGCGATTACTGAAGGTTTGCTGGGCAAATTGAATGTCTACAGAACATCCAAGAAGTTTGTGTTCAACAAGCGCTATCAGTATCTGCCTTCCCTTAAACCTTTTAGCTTGTTTTGTGTGTCTTATTGATTTATTTGTGGTGGTCTGTGCATGGTAGTCAGAGTTGATGTTGGCTTTTTTAAGATACAGTAGATACTTTATAGATCCATGGGAAATTCAGATGACTGGTCAAGAAGGCCCCTTAAGTTGATTGATTGATTGATTGATTGATTGATTGATTGATTGATTGCTTTAAGTTTGGTTTGTGTCAGTCATCTGCTGTTCTCCCAGCTGGGTGAGCTTCATTCTTCAAGCCCTTTAAGCTTGTTTATTAAAAAATCCAACAATTCATAATTTTTTTACCCATGAATAAAATTTCATTTTGCGGAGAATATTGTGGTAGACGATATCAACCATTGCATTTTATATCCTAGGTCTTTGTATAGATTGAATAGATTCAGTATTGTAGCATTTGCTAACACCACACTTCCCTCCAGCCTCATGCTTACTGGCTTAGAAGCTGACAAGCTACAGTCCACTGTTAAACCAGATCGTTATAGGCTACGTAGCTAAAGGATGGTTAAATCTAATAAGCCTTCTTAAAGACTAACTACTGTTGTTGTTTGAGCTCTGTCATCCTTTCTAAGTAGCTTAGTTTGTCAACTTGTCTGAGCTTAGTAGATATTGAGCAACAGCACCCCTGTCAAACAAGTTTGTCATAGGTTAATCATAGGCTACTTTACTATGGTATCTTTTCAAAGGTCACATATTATGCAAAAAATACACTTGACTATGTTTTTCGAACACTAATGTATGTCCCTAGTCCGTCTATAAACCCTCTAACTATGAGAAAAGTCCATCTTCTACATCTCTGACCTTTCAGAAAATGTGTGCTCAAACAGGCCGTTTGGAGATTTTCCCTTCATGACATCACAAAGGGCAGTAACCCCTCCTCAAGGTGGATGACACTCCCACAGCAAGGTGTTTGTTCTGCCCTCTGAGTCTGCTTTCTCATCGTTAACAATTGGGCATGGTGCAAGAAAGGCCAAGAAACCCAAGCCCTTCCATAAAGGGGCGTGGTCAGACACAGCTCATTTGCATTTAAAGCTACAGACACAGAAACAGTCTGTTCTGAGCAGGGCTGAAATAGAGGGGTTTATAGACATGATTAAAATACAGGATCAGAGGGTATTTTTTAATCAAGACACTCAACAGAAATGTTATGGGGAGCTCTGAGACTTATTTAAACTGGTTGAAAAGGGGAAGAAATGGAAGGTACACCAGCTTTTTTTGTATTGACCAACATGTTCACCTTAGAGTTTAGAAAAAGACAGAAAACGTTTAATGCTACGACCTTGGCGAGCCATTTTTCAGTCACTAAAGAAGAAAAGAAACTCGCTAATGCAGTAGTAATAAGGATGAAACAGTGCAGAGCATTTTGTGGATGAAAGGCCCAACGTTCAACCAGAGTCCCATTGGGCAACTGAGCACAACAATGAAGAAAGAAGAGGAGGGAGATGGTGAAAAATGGACGAATGTAGTGGATGCATTCCATATACTGCTCTCCTCTCAGACAGGAGCAGCAGGTTCCCCTTCATCAAATCCCAAATCTTAATCCTGGACCATCAGCAGAACATGAAAACTAGCAACAAAACAGCATCTAGAGATTCTTTATACTCTCCCATCAAGCTTTTGTGTACTGCATTTTGGCTTTGAGTTTATCTTTAAAGTAATTTAAGATGACATACAAGGAGTCTTGGTGCATCTAGATTTTTCCGAAGGACAATCTGACACTGATAACCACAAGGCCTTGTCACCTCAGGGTGGGAAATAACAATTGAGGCTTTTTCAAATACTTGTGATAGCTCATCCTAAATTGGTGGGGTTAGCTCTGAGATTGATTACCCAATATTTAAAAAATGTGCGCATGTCCCGTCCAATAAAATTCAACAAAACGACTCTGCTCCTTCTCAATCCTTCTTAAAGCACTCCTACATTATGCTGCAATCAATGTTGAGAATGCTCCGAAGACCAGTTCACCAATTTTGCCCGGAAACCATTGGGGCTTTGCCAAACAGCTTCGTCTTGCACCTGGAGCCGTGCCCCCCCTCCCCCCCGCACTTCAGTCTCCCCGCATGTGCCCACTGAAAGGCAATGATTCGGCATTTAGGTTTCTATTAAAACAAGCCAGCACCCCACCAAGTTAAATTTCAATATAGTATATCACTGTTTTCTTTGTTTGGGGGATTTTGACATAACAAGTGAGAAAAGCTGTTAATAGTGGCGTTGCCATTCACATGGCTAGATATCCCAGAATGCTTTGCCCTGCAATACACAATGAATTTGGATCAATTTGGTTTAAATTTGTCAATCAAAACGTGAACTTTCCCCGCCCATACAGTCAAGGTTTTCTTATAGTTCTGAATGTTTATTGTCACTTCGATTTTTGTGGATGCTTAATGATACATTACATATTTATACCACAAAGATTTATTATTTCATGTCAAGTTTCCAGAAGCTTTAATGAAACAAGAAAACATATTGAGGAATGGAGGCAAATATAGTGTAAATCATTTCTCTGTTTTCTGAAAAGTAGATGATGAAAACCTCGGGAACAAATATGTAAGAATTAACATGTTTGTGTGTTTAAAAATGTGTGAATTTGAATGTGTATCCAAAAGAGAGTCTCCTTTGTCTTCCCTGCAATGCCACATCAAGCTCTAAGTTTAAAAAAAGACCCAACTGAAGGTCATCCCAGCACTCACACACACATATTGGCTGACAAAAACTACTTAACATCTAACAGTAAGGGAGGGGGGGGGGGGGGGGGGGGGGGGGGGGGGGGGGGGGGGTGACATCAACAAAAAAAAAAAAAAAAAAAGCAAAGTCATCTTACATTGAGTAAAACAGGTACAGGTGTATTTTCCTTTAGTGTTAAGGGTTATAGACACATGGTCCTGCATGTTAGAATATTGGATGTAAATTTGAAGCATGATTTAAACCTCTTTTTTACTTTGCCTGTACTCTTACTACAGGCCCTGTAATCTATATCCCAGCCCAAAGGTTTGGTCCAGAGTGGCTATGGTCAGCCTTTGAGGCTGCAGCAATCAGACTGCTGAAAGATAGAAACGTAGGAGCTTTCTGTCTGTGTTTTTCCACAGAATAAAGTATCAGATACTGCAGTATCAGGGTAAAGAAAAATGGAAATTAGAGCAGATAGGCAAAGCTCCAGCTTTTCCTTGCACCATTTGTGCTCACTATTTTTCAAACCAGTGACCAGTTTATGCAAATAAAGCATGCAAAGAGGGAGCAGAAGATGTGTGGTTCAGATAGCTGTGTAATAATGGGCTGGTAGCATGATGTATGAGCCAATCTAAATAACATAAACTCTCACTTCATCTGGAAACTTGACACACACATGAATATACACACATGCATACACATAATAATCATGTATCTGCACATGTTGTACAGCACATCTGCACTCCACGTGCCATTTTCCCCCGAGCCGCTGGAGCCATTGCTACAACAACTTGGCTACTTCAGTCTATTTGGCCAGTCCACCCTAATCTACATCAGTGGAGCTGCAGGAGCCAAAAGGATGTTGGCACACAATGAAAAAGACAAAGAGAGAAGTGCAAAAATCTCCCTCCTTCTAACCGTCCTTTCAACACCTAATTTCTCCAGTTCTGTTTAACATGCCTCCTTCTGTTTCTCTGAGAAAAAGGATGACTCTATTCACATTTAAAGCTGCATGAATGTATTCTTTTTTTGGTTTAGATTTTGTCTTCTACCTGTCATGTTATGGTCAATGCTGAATGTTTCCCATTACACATTCAGCAGACATTGTGCAACATTAGCATTGATTTATTTTAGAATCATGTTTTTGGCTGATTGACAAATGTATATTTAATATATTGTCATGTAAACTCGGTTTGTTCCTCTGCAGCAGGTTAGTTGCTAACTTTGTGTGCTGTTGGATGATTGGCGGGTAATGAACATATATATATTTTTTTTGGCATTTTCTGCCTTTAATGGAGAGATAGGACAGTGGATAGAATCGGAAATCACGAAGAGAGAGAGAGAGTGGGGAATGACATGCAGGAAAGGAGCCACAGGCTGGATTTGAACCTGGGCTGCACGCTTGGAAGACTACAGCCTCCATACATGGGGCGCACGCACTAACCACTGCGCCACTAGCGCCCCAATGAACATAATTTTAATCAAACAATGACATCATGCTTGAGGAATAGACAGCTTGTTGGGGCAAAAATCAAAACAAACAATACGCTAAAGTAGACTGTAAGAGGTGAGGGAGACTGCAAAACTAAATAGTTATTTGTGGGTAATTGACTTTGTCACAACCCATGCTCAGTGAGCTGGACAAACAGGTAGAAGACACAGTTTTGAGGTAATTTAAAGAATAATGCAGTGAAAACTAAGGCAAACATCCTAATAAAAGAATATATGCAGTCTGTAAACCAGTGGAGATTACAATGATGTAGGTGTGACGTTGTGAAGGCAAAACCAAGAAAGCAAACCAAGACAAGAGAGAGAGAGAGAGAGCTAGAATGAGAAGCTAGTTTAAACAACCCAGGCCAAGATTGCAAATGTGCATGAAATCAAATGAATTGGCCCCGCCCCTCCCTACCTGAAGGCAACCTGATTGGGGAGAGACAACGCAGAAAGAGGAGCACTGACACAGTCAGGGGTCTTCACAGCTTTTAGCAAGAGTTAGATCCATGAAATACAAAATTGTTTAGGTTGGTTTAAAGTCAGAAATGGATCAGAAATGGTTTTAACTACAAATGTTAACTATGATATTATTAAAAAAAATGTGTGTTTACATCAGGTTAACATGGACGATACGGCCTTGTGTATAAAGTTGTTTTAGTCAAGGACTAGAGAAAAGAAGAATAACTCAGACTACTCATTGCTTATTTGGATGTCACATAAGTGTGTTTAGATCACAGTCAATTTATGTTCAAAGTGAAGCTGTTAACCAAAGTGTGCTAACAATAGCCTTAACAACATGAACAATTATGGTGCGTTCCAATTGATAACTCCTTCGTGCAAACGTAAGTGGAGAGGGGTTGGAGGTGTCCTGCTGGAGGAGATCGGAGGCTTCAGAATAGCGGAGGTGTCGCCAAACAGCAGTTTGTTTTCATTTCATGCTGGTGCTCGAGGGCGACATCTACTCTATTCTGCCTTTAATCTGCTCTCCGGCTCCCTCCTTTCACCCCTCTGCCATCTATTTACACATTGTTGGCTGGTATTGCTCCATCTCTGGCACCGAACTAGCTGAACCCATTGGCACTGGGTTACTGGTGGTTGTAAACACTGTTTGTTTGAGGAAAGAAATCATCTAAAAAGCAGCATGTACTGCCTTATTGCAATGCTAAACCAAACTAAAGCAATATGTAGCCCAATGCTAAAATAAAACTACATCAATATGTAGCCTTATGCTTAAATAAAACTACATCAATATGTAGCCCAATGCTAAAATAAAACTACATCAATATGTAGCCTTATGCTTAAATAAAACTACATCAATATGTAGCCTAATGCTTAAATAAAACTACAGCAATATGTAGCATAATGCAAAAATAAAACTATATCAATATGTAGCCTAATGCAAAAATAAAACTACAGCAATATGTAGTCTAATGCTTGAATAAAACTACATCAATATGTAGCATAATGCAAAAATAAAACTATATCAATATGTAGCCTAATGCAAAAATAAAACTACAGCAATATGTAGTCTAATGCTTGAATAAAACTACATCAATATGTAGCCCAATGCTTTAATAAAACTACATCAATATGTAGCATAATGCAAAAATAAAACTACAGTAATATGTAGCCTAATGCAAAAATAAAACTACATCAATATGTAGCCTAGTGCAAAAATAAAACTACAGCAATATGTAGCCTAATGCAAAAATAAAGCTACATCAATATGTAGCCTAGTGCAAAAATAAAACTACATCAATATGTAGCCTAATGCAAAATTAGAACTACACTAAAATGAGATTTACAAAAAAAAAATGTCAACTTGATAAAAATCAACAAGAACTCCACTTCCACTTTCACCAGCTCATACAAGCAAACTCGCTCACACAATCCATAGACCATGCAGGTGGCTGACCATGATAACAAACAGCATAATTATGAACAGGTGAACGTTATGAGCCAATTTTTACTGAAAATATTGTACAAGTGAACCCACAGAGCAATGAGGGACACGAGTGTGTTTCAGTGATCAGTAATATTATCTAAACTGCAACAATTTGCCAGATGAAGTAGCGTCTGGCTCACTTAATGACAGAACGGTTAGGTCGCCGTGCAGAACACGGAGGAAATGGGATCTAGGAGTAAAAAAAAAAAAGAAAGAAGAAAAAATTGGTCCTCATCCACATATAATACCACCGCCTCTGGAGCTCTGGCCAAGACTAAATGTTCCTCCTGTTTCTCCAAATGAGAGCTGCCAATTGAACGAGATGAAAGATTGAGTTCAGATACTGTACAAGCAAACAAAACGGTGCAAGACTTTAGAACAAGAGGCTTATTACTGTTAAAAAAAATGAGTAAAAGGGAGAAGTTATTCACTCTCATGTTAAAAATGTCATCACGTTTTGTCGTTTCGAATTGTGGAAATGCACTTAAGAACGATAAGAAGGACTGTAGTACACTGAAGGAGATTTGTCTTGGAATCATACAGTGTGTGCAGTAAAGGGATTCAACAAGGAAATCATAATAACTATAATAATGTACTGTATAATAATAACTCTCTAATATGAACATTGAACACAATTAAGCTATAAGAAATTTCCCCTTGGGGACAATAAGGTGGAAGTTGGAGCTGAGGTTGAATGACATGAAGCTGGCGCAGCTGGACACATAATCAATCAACCAACCTTTATTTGTACAGCGCCAATTCACAACAAGTGTTTTCTTGAGAGGCTTTACAAAACAGGAGGTAAAAGACCTTACTCATTGTTCAGAATAATTGGATAGGGGGAGATGGGATAAGATGCAGGGAGGATTTCTCCTTTGTATTCCTCGCGTTCTTGTTTTTCACACTCCGCTGATGTGGAGGTCCGAGCAGGCCGTGTATGAATGAGGACGGCGGTAGTTGTGGGGACGACACTGTCCGATGGTAGTGTCTGGGCGTCAGGGACATCAGCATAATCATATTATCATATTTAGCCAATCCAAATGGGCCAAGCAGCCACTCAACCAGTCTGCTGCTGACAGTGAGAGTGAGGCAGAAGCCCGACCAAGCACAAGCCATGAGCACATAACTCCAGAGTGGGCAGGTAGGATTTAGTCAGTGTTAATATTATGAAGAGTCTACACCTGTTCTATAGGAAAAATGCTCGGAACATGTTTCTATGTTAAATTTACCAGAGCCTTACCACTTATTTATTTATTTATTTATTTATTATGATTTAATGCAGGTGCAGAAGAGTCTGCACCTGCACCTGACTTTTAACTGAGGTAACAACAGCTCAGCAGCAGACACCAACACAAGCGCAGAAAAAGACAAATGAAGACGCTGCTTTGCTAAAGTGCTCATGATGGATAGGCCGGATCTTTGTAACATAGCAATAAGTAAGGTCTTTTACCTGCTTTTTGTAACATAACAATGAGTAAGGTCTTTTTACCTGCTCTTTTGTAATGTTAACAGACAATGAGTAAGGTATTTTACCTGCTTCTTGTAAAGTGTCTCGAGATAACACTTGTTATGAGTTGACGCTATACAAATAAAAGTTGATTGATTGATTGACGAGGCTGTTAATAGTTTCGATTTCTTTGCTCGCCCTCAGTCACAGAATTTAGAGATGTTTTTTTTTTTCTCATCACCCTAAACAAAACCTAAAATATTCTAAAAGTAAAGTTTTCAACAGAAAAGATGGAAGCAACCGCCAGTGGTTGACTTACTGTGATAAAAAAACAAATCTCTGTACTGTTCGGTATGTCTGGCATTTGCACCCTACCCAACCCTGTGGAGCCATATTCACCAAAGGGTAATGGAACATGAAACAAAGACACACAGGGATAGTGCAGATGCTTACTTTATGAATGTACAGAAGGCAGATGTAAAAAGCCTGGTTATTGGAAATCAAATGTCATTACATGTCCACCTGTTGAGGAAATTACTAAGAACTTGACTTCACACAATAAGACTCAGTTGACTCAAATGGCTTACGTTGATTAAAGTTTATACACAAGAAGAATACTCATGAGGAGACATGGATCAACATCACACTTGTACTCGTGTAGTGCTCAACCACATCTGCAGAACTCTTCGAAAGGCATCGCATATATCCCAAAAGACATTATCATTATCAGGGTCGTGTCACGTTGACCCACCTAGACTAATCTGTGACATCAATAACACTGGAGCAGACAATAAGTCTACCAAACATCCTTGCAGATATCAGGAAAGACAGTTGACACTCTCTAAGCTGTCCTTGGTGTTCTAATCACAGCTTTCAATCTAAATAACTCCAGAAATTCCACCACACACCAAGTGAAAAATAACATCAGGGGCGCATTGTAGATGTCATTAAAGTCATAGGTAAATGTTGGCCTTAGCTACAGGGAAGAAAAGAAGAGGCTGCCTACAGCCTGGAAAACACTTCTGTAAGTCATGGCCACACCCTGGAACTGATTCTGCTCTTGAGCAAATGTGACGTTTGCCTCCAACAGCATGTGAACACATCCATAGAAAATAGTAAGAAGCAGCATGAAACAGGCGGGGAAGGGCCGAGGGTCTCTTGTTACTCTGCTGTCAAAAGACACATTCAATAAAGTCGTGGATGTCATCAGCCAACTGATTAAGGCGACTGTTGCCAAGGAAGTCAGGCAGGCTGGCATGTTTTCAGTCCAAATTGACAAAACTCAAGATATCAGCAAAGACCAGTGTTCCATCATATTAAGATATGTCACAGATATCATGAAAGACTGATTGCCATGGTGGACTGTGAGTCAACAGGGCAGCATTTTGTTGACCTTTTGAAAAAAGTACTACTGGTGCTCAATATAGACATTGGCACATGTGTGGGCAACTCAACCGATGGTGCAGCAAATATGCAGGGGCAGTACCAGGGGTTCTCTACACTTCTCTCTGAGCAGTCTTCTACTCAGATTCATATATGGTGTTAAGCACATCTTTTGAACCTTGTACTGGCAGACACAATAGGGAGTGTTGTGGAAAGTTCATCACTCTTTCCACTGCTTAACGAAGACGACTGTGCCCAATAGGACAAACTAGATGGTGGGCTAAGGGTCAGGCTCTTAGTAAAGTGTTTGGGTCCTTTGGGGTTCCTCAGGGAGCCTTGTTTGTTGACGTGCTCATTACTTTAGACACCATTGTAAAGGACAGTACACAAAAGCCAACTGTGAGGGCCAAGGCAAAGGGATTCATAGAAGGTCTTTTGAAGTGTGATACAGTGCTCACTGCTCAAATCTTCCTTCGGATTTTTGAGCATACCACTCCTCTCTCAAAGTACCTACAGGCAAAAGGCATGGAGATCATCACAGCTCAGCGTCCGGTTGAAGGGACAGAGGACAGTCTCAGGAAGTGTGCTAGAGACTTTGAAGGAGTTAAGAGAGCAGCTGATGAGTTTGTGAAGTGGTCTAATGGGAGGCTGCAAGAGAATGAAGGATGTGAGCTGGTCATGCAGACTGCCCTTCCTGAAAGAAGGGTCAGAAAAATTAAAACTAGGTGAAAGTGCACAACATCAGTGTTGACACAGTGACAGAGAGTATTCATAAGAGGTTTTCTGCTAATGCTAAACTTTGCTCTGATTTTACCTGTCTGGACTCTAGAAACTTTGCTCATGTGAGGGAAAGTGGGCTCCCCAACTCAGCTCTGGAAGAAATAAGCAAATGTTTGCTTAGGTTTGACAGTGCAGCTACGGACTAAAGATGTCACCTCTTGAGGGTTACACTGTCAAGACAGTCAGTGAGATGCCTCAAGGGAGTGAGGAGGACCCTTTTCGAGGAACAGCAGGATGTGGAACTAGAGAGTAAAAGTTGTTCCTCCTGTAAAAATTGTGTCATATGTGTACATCTCATCTTCTCTCATACAATCTCCTAAACTAACAGATTCATACCATGTGATTGGACTGGGCTACAAGTTACTGTTCACACTGACCATCACACAAGTAGCATGTGAAAGAAGCCTCTCAACTGTGAAATTCATTAAAAACAGACTCAGAAGCACTTTAAAGCCGACTACACACTAGACGATATTAGCCCTGATTTGCCCCTCCAGACGATTGGGGGGGGGGGCGTGTCCTGATTCGAGGCTTGTCGCATTACGTTTTTTTTGTCAGAATGATCCTCATCCTGTGTGGTGTCACTACAATTATTTTACTGCTCCCGACTGGGTCGAAGCTTCCCCGATTTCGAATCTTATATATCAAACATGTATGATATATAAGATTCCTAGTCGGGCTGCTTCAAACGGTAATACCTGCAACAGCCAATGAGAGCTAAACATGACCCCTACATGTCTGTGTCAGACCTTTATATGTCAGAGGATTTAAATCAGGAGACAAATTGTCTTGAAATGAGTCATCCAAGAAAACCACACTCCAGAGAAACCGGTCATGAACAATTGAGACATAAAGATATGAAACTTGATCCTTACTGACATAAGAGTCTGAGAGAGTACCAGAGACGGATTTGGGATTAAGAGATCTGCCACTCAGTTAAAGAAAATATTGTCTAATAGTTGGGGACATCGACATCCAAACAGCGGTTGACAACTTTCTTCTTTTTCGAGGATGTGGTTTAGGATTTTTCTGTGTACTCTGCAGGGATTTGTTGACTCCGGCAACAAATCAAAATGGCCTGGATGATGTGCTATGTACTGAGCCAAACGAGTCAATATCCCTTTTTAGTCAACGTTTGAAATGAACCTGCTGAGACTTCCATCTCAGACTGATTTTTGATGTGGTCAGAGGCAGCTCATTTACATTTAAAGCTACAGACACAGAAACAGACTGTTCTGAGCAAAGCTGAAATAGAGGGGTTTAAAGTCATGATCAAATACAGGATCAGAGTGGATTTTAGAACAAGAAACTTCACAGACATGTTTTGGGGAGCTCTGAGACTTATTTAAACTGCTTAAAAAGGAGGAGAATATGTGACACTTAAAATGAAATAACTTTAGTGAATCAGTTCAACTAAACCAAAAAAAATACATAGTTAACGAATAGTGTTGTCATAGTTTTCCAAGGTTTATGATCTCTGGTGAGCCAAATTCATTATTTGATGTATTGTTTTTTATTTATTTTTTATCATAATAATCGACAGATATGTAGCGTTGTCATTCAACTCAAACAGTAGTCTACTCATCACACATGTACTGCTTGTATTTCCTCATAAACTCTTGCACACATGCTTTACGGTTGCACACAGTTGTGACTTTTAGGCATTCTTCCAAGCTGGAAACGGTATATTTAAGGAAGTCCATTCTTCATGTATGGAAAGATGAAACAGGAAGTCCTTAAGCCCCTACCTGTCCAGCATGCACACTCCCTCTCTCATCAGCTCTACTGGAGCCGAGGAGGAAACCCTCTAGTCATCCTAATGGCTCCAGTGAGTATTAAAGTAATACTCCTGTCTCACATTTGGCGATGGAGCCTTACAAACTGGCTGATTTCATCTAAATCTTCAGATTACTAAATCTCACTCTGTCCTCTCTCTGGGTCTTTTCTGTCACTCCCTATAGACGTATGTCAGTTTCTCATTAGCCCTTTAATAGTGAGTGTTTCTCTAAGCACTCTCATTTTCAGCTCACCTCACTGCTAAATCCTTATGTTACTTTTTTGAGACTTTTAATGAAGCAGTGATTTAGGTGAAGGCATCGGCCTCATAAGGAGTACATTCAGGAAATGTTAAGGAAAAGGGAATTCTAAAAAAATAGGGCTTCCTTTTTGTGTCCATACAGTTAATGCACCCACTATTGGTGTCCTGTCATAATTCTTGATCACTAAAGGACATTTACTCAATCCTCATGATCTGTTTGTGAAAGAGATATTCTTTTCTTCAGCTCTCCGGGCTTGGAATCATTTCATAAAGAAATCAAATCATGCTAGCCCCCAAGTGACCAAGTATGGTAGGAAAAGTAAACGGATAAAAAACTATGATTTAATAGGGTGATACCTAAAGCAGCATTATGGAGGAATTCTGATTGGTGCACTTTGGCACCCCCGTAGGTCACTGACTGCAACTGCACTGTCGTAAAACACATAGAGCTGTCACCCTACGCTCTCAGAGACAACTTGCATTTGTTTAAAAGCAGCGGGTGGAGAGGCAATAGTTCTATCAAAGAGTGATACCCATCGAGATGTGCTGCCATGCGACTTTGGTTACAGGGAGCAGTATTTGATAAGGGCTTTTTTTCTATCCAGAATGCATCTTAAATAAAGCTTTTTTAATATAGAGCTATCGCAAAGACCTTGTGAGAAGCCAGGGAACCATTTCAAGCGACTAGGACACTCTCTCTTTTTGTCTTCTTAGTTTCATCTGTCACCATCTTCTTCCACTTCTTAGCCTCAGCCATTGTATCAAACAGTACGGAAACAAGCTAACTGGTTTCTTTTTAGCTGAAGGCTGCCGTGTGAACTAGTGCAGTAACGCCTTTCTCACTTTTCCTGAGAGAACCACGACTTGTGGCGCTCTGTGGAAATGGGATAGATAGCCATTCTCCATGTTGAAAGTTTTTGTATTATTAGATCAGCTTTGAAACTTAGTTTTTAAGGTGGAAAAGTGACATGTTGTTGCTTTAAAGTTCCACTGTGGGCTCAGCGTGAGGGCCACGTGAGAAACCATCCTTTCTTCCCTACAAAGGCCCCTTTTTGTGTCCACTCGCTTGGACTGTAGTGCCTGAGCCGCAAGTAGCTGAGTATTGTATGAATATTGGGAAACTTTATGTGAGAAGGTTACAAAACCAAGCAGTGAATGGTCTATATTTCTCTCTGTATCTCCCAGTGTGTAAGTCTGCCTGTATGTCTGTTTGTCTTTCTCGGCCTCTCTCTCTTTCTCACTTTCTCAGCCCATTCTTTTACAGCAGATGACTATCCTCCATACAGTTGTTGTTTTAGAACAGGTTTCAACGCACATATTTAAAGGAAGTGAATACAAAGGGTATGAGGCTGCAGTTTATAGGCAGGTGTGTGCTACTGGGCAGTATTAGCACAATACAGGAATGCAGTGTGAACTAGTTTTCTTGGGGCGTGTCATTATTTCTAAAAATAAAGCTATAGAAAGTAGAAGAACATTCCAATAAATAGACAGATAGAAGGCTGTGCTACATGGGGAACTCTCTCTCTCTGTATATCAACACAGATCTTTGTTCAAAAAGGTCAGATCAGTGATAGGGGCTTTTTTCTGGTTAGGGTGCCTGTTTCAGCAGCTTTTAAGGCATGTGATCATCATTTTTATTGTCTTGTTGTTCCTGGACATGTTTTTAAAAAGAAAACAATTCCCTTCAAATATTTTCTGGTGTTGCTGTTTTGTTGTTCCTCGAATTGCAACCTCATAAGAGAGGTTGCAAAAAAGTTCAAATAAAGACGAGAAATCTATTGGGTTTTTTGTAGTTTTGTTTTTCTGGGGGGGTTCCAATTAATCGTGTGCCCCTGCTTAGTTCATAGATGCATTCATTTTCCATATTAGTAATCAATGTAGCATATGGCTATTCTTTTCCATGAGGGCACTGTCTTAAAGTACCGTTAGCATGTCAGTCAGACAACTCACGTTTGTAATGGTTTAAAATGTTTATTGCAGCAGCCAGGCACTTCATGTTTAGTGTCTTGACCTCATCGACCTCATCACTCCGCGCAGAATTATTGCAGAGTTGAGAATTATGAAAAATTATGAAAATTAACAGCAGAAAATAAACTTGTCCAAGAGTTATGGAGAATTATTCTTATTATAATTATTATGTTTTTTTTTTTTAGGGTGAGGTGGTGGTGGCTGTGAAATTCAGTTTCTTATTGTTGTTAAAGTTATAAAAATAGAGTTCCGGTCTAAAATACACCTACGATCCTTTTTAATATCCTTACAGATACATTTATTTTGTGTATGAGTGAACAAAGCGATGTCAAAACACTCAGAATCTATTTACAGGTTTTCTCATAACACACATGTAGTTTCCCTGAAAGCACAGACTTGTTTCAGTTTCGTTTTATTGAAAGTAGATTTGCTAGATACATGCTGACGTGTGTCACAATAAAGGCATGTGATGTAAGTGTTCTGATCAGGGAAGAAGGTGTGCACCACTGAAACAAAACAAGCCTCAGGAGAAAACATTACAGTAAAAGGCTCACACAGCAGAGGATGAAACATTCAACGTCAAACAGTAAGCTTTTGTTATTCCATAACATCCATTATTGGATAATTTGCATCACTTGATTCAGCTAGTTACTTGATTTCTAAGCAACAGTTCATCATTATTTGATTTGATTGTTTTTATTTCCGTCTCCATGCTGTTATATAAGCTGTGTGTTTGTGGATGCAACCTTCATTCTGTCTTCATACTTCATACACACTTTGTTTCCTAAAGAACCAACACATTCAGAATTACTGAAACTGATTGTTTAGTTCACTTTTTTCTTTGGTCCCAATAAGAAGAAAAAAACTGAATATTTCTACAGTTTGAAGTCAAGAGAACCGTTTAAAAAATAAATAACAAATACTGTGTGTATGTTTCTGTACGGGATTGTAGAATCTTTACGTTTAAATGTATCTTCATTTACATTTACCTGCTTTTTGTGAAGTATAGATAAGATTTGTTATGAATTAGCACTGATTGATTGATGATTGATACATTTTGGATATATGATGAGAATTTATGTCTGATTTGAGTTTCAGAATGCTTGGGCTCTCTCAGAAACCTCGTCATGCCATATGTATGTTCAACTTTTAGGCAACTCAGCTCATTTGTACAGTTTTTTCTTAGTTTGGCTCGATGTTCCTATCAAGGATGACTGACTCCTGCACACACTGATGACACAGAGCATTGAGAAAAAAAACACAAGAAAGGTAATATTCCCCAGATAATGTCTTGTCTATTCAGTGGTGCCATATTTTTTAAAACAGCGCAATAAATCAAATATTCAGAAATTGTCTAACGTCTTTCTGAATTTTATCCTCCAGTTTGAAGCAGTAAAACTACATCGGTGGTAGAAAATATCTCCTTCAACATTTAATCTGTAAGTCTGGGTTTATACTCTACATGCAGGTAACACACTAAACTATGTGGTCATTTTGCATGCTGTCTGAAAACACTACTACATTACCCACATCTGGTTTTCCCATTACAGGCCAGAAGAATGACTGCTCTGATCTACAATCAATAGAAAATACCAGCACACTGAATGAAACACTGACCTCTGTCACGAGTGTGAGACGAGACATTCAGCGATCCATTCCCTTGAAACGTTGACATTTTTAGACAGGCATAACTGATTGGAGTGTTTTTAAAACATGTCTCAAAGTGATGGAAGCATCCCTCAACATTTGTCCGCTCTTCTCAACAAACTCAGTGAAACTGGGACGTTATTTATTGAAGTGTATATATCGAGGGAAGAGAGAATGCGAGCCATTGCTCGAGAGCTTGCAGAGCTATCTGAGAAAGTTATAGACATGAATAGAGACAGAACAAATCAAATCTGGGCAGCTTTAGGAGGATTTGGATTAGCTGTGGGAGTGGTTGCTGCTTTGTTTGCAGGAAGTGAAGAGGCTGTAGGAATGGCATTACTAGGAGGAGCTGCAGCAGCAGCAGCAGGATTGGTTGGAGGTGCAGGTGTTTTCAGCCAAAATCAAACCCAAGAACAAACAGAGCAAGTAAGTATAGAGACCGTTGAAAATTTAGAGAGAGAATTCATGGCAACCATTGATCTGATTATGGATTATGTAAAGAAAATCAACAAGGCCGCAGAGAAGTTGAAGGAAAACTTAACCGGAGCTCAGGCAAACATTATTCTGTCAATAACCAAACAGAGCAGGCGTGTTATGGATGTGAGTCAAACAACAAGGAGGCAACTGAGGAAAGCGTTAAACTTCATTCGCGTAATCACCCAAACCACTCCCACTGTTGTGGAGGAAGCAAGGCTAAGAAACTTTCTCACCGAATCTGCCCTGCGTTGTGACTCAATGATTAGTGAGTTTGCAATGATGAGAGATTTGCTTGAAGACTTAGAAGAGCATCAGACATTATAGAAACGAGCAGAACTCAAATTTTAAACAAAGAATGGTCTGAGTTTGACATAACACCACTTTTTAGCGCACATGGTTCTGAAGAGTGAAATTATATTTAGTCATCCAAATACTCTGATGTAGCACAGCAGACTGTCTTTTTATTGATTATCATAATACAAACACAGACTTTTACTGCTTGAATCAGATATTATCATCTCTGTGTAAACAAGTTCTCCTTCTACCAGTACTTATAATGAGACCCTAAAGGGAATCCAAACCCCCAGAGCACTTATTTCTGCTGAAAATCTCTGTATAGTGTTGTTGACCCATTCAGGTCAAAATCTCAACATTGGAGTACAAAGTAATGAAATTCTACATATTGTGTTGGAAATATGCATAGTTACTGCCCTCTACTACCGGTTGAAACCTGGCTAATACAATTGAATCTTGCAAAAACGGGCCTATTTGTTTTTAAAATGTTTCAACTATAACATTCAGATACTCCAGGGGGCAGTGTCTACCAATCAGAGAGGTACCCCATCATCTCCTGCAGCCAAATAATTTGCTGGACTTAAAATAGAGTATGTGCGTGTAGAAAATGTATTTGTTGGTTTGAAGGGGATACGAATTTTGTAGCAGGCAGAAATATGCGGTTGACTAAGATTAAAGGAGCAATATGTAACTCTGACACCTAGTGTTTAAAATGGGTATTGCAGTCTAAAGTCATCAAAAACATCGGAGAGCTCTGTCCCCCATTCACAGCAGCACATACAGCAACATTACGGCAACTTTCAGTAGCAACTCCCGCTTCCTTACTCATCGGTCTTTAACCTAACATTCGGTGTTACCTTGGCAACGATAAGCATTATGTCTGTCATGGCGGCTCATCATGGCGGCCACCTCAACAAGACACGTCCCATTACAACTATAAAATTACGGATTTCTCTGGCTTTGATAACTGTTGGAAATATTTATGGTAATGTACGTACTCAACAAAAAATAATATATAAAACAAGGCTTAGTCCTTTTTTAATTAATTTAGATATTTGAATGTAAACATTTTCGTACAATTCTACATACTGAGAAAGTGGTGGTGGGGTTACTAACGTTCGTATTTTGTTTAGATTTATTTCAGTCCTATGCAGCATTTTAACCATGTACATCTTTACCCAGCTTTATCTTCTGTACCTATTTGAATGGAATCTATAACTGTACTGCATTTATTTGTATGGTATTTTATTTTATTTTCACCAACATTATACAACTGGTAGTGTTTTATATTGTAGCACAAACCCCTTTACGATGTGTAGTACAGTTTGTCTGAATGTGAAAATGCAATCCCTTTTTGTTTGTTCACAGGTACTTACATGTGTCTTATTTGTCTGTATCATGAGGCATTTTGAGCAAATTGTATTGCTATAGCGTTAAAGACTAAGCTCTTACATTATGTTATCTTGTGTTTGTTTGCTTCATGGTTCAAAGATTTAACAGTATCTCTTTCTCTTTTTTGCTATGAGGCTTCGCTTAATTTGTCATAGGGCATGATTTTAAGACTTATTATTTCACATCATGTTATTTGTATTCACGTATATCATGTTAATGTATTAGTTTAAAAATCTGTTTAGTCTGATTATTCATACAGGTAACAAACAAAAACACTCAAGGATATCACACACAGGTAAACATTGCTTGCTTCGTCATTCAAGAAAACCTTGTTTGGTTTCAGTTTTCTTTATGCCTCAAATAGTTTATTTACCTGTTTTTTACCTGTACCTTGAGAAGCATCTGTACAGAAGAGATGGTACACATTATCACTTATTAAATTGTAATTTGCTCTTATCATTTGGTATTATTTAATACTACTACTACTACACATCTACTATTACAACTATACTACACTCACTCTACTCATTAATAATAATCTCTTAACGGGAGGTCAGGGATTTGATCCCCAGCTCCTGCCATCACATGTGGGTGTGTCCTTGAGCAAGACACATAACCCCTGGTTGCTCCTGCTGCTACACCAGCAGTTTGGTAATTGAATAGTACTGGTGGGTAGGTGGGCACTTCATGTAACAGCCTCTGCAATCTGTGTAAAAAATGTGTTGTGAATGGGTGAATATGCATGTAGTGTAGGTCCACTTTTACCAAGGTTTCATCAGTATAAATGTGACTTATATACGTCAAAACTTGTAAAACGTTAAAATGAGGAGACTGATGCCACTCTTATTCTTGTTCACTAAGTTTGAATTAAGCGAGAATTAAGAGGTTAGCTTAGCTTCACATGAAGACCAGAAACATTACAGCGGTTATATACAGGGTTAACAGCTAGCCTAATGCTGTCATTAAATGAGAAAATCCACCTATCAGCTATCTCATCAACATTTACTTCTTATATATATTTTTTTTAAAGATTTATTTTTGGGCTTTTAATTGAGAGATAGGACAGTGGATAGAGCCAGAAATCAGGGAGAGAGAGAGAGAGGGGAACGACATGCAGGAAAGGAGCCACAGGCTGGATTTGAGCCTGGGCCGCCCGCTTGGAAGACTATAGCACTAACCACTGCGCCACCAGCGCCCTTACTTCTTATATTTTTGTGAGCGTTGCAGATGTTGGTAAGGGGGTTTCTATTTTCATTCTACAATGCCCGGTCAGCTAATCACCTTTTCCAGTCAGCATGCTAAGCTAAGTTAACTGCTCTCCGGCACGTATGTCCTTAAAACACTGCATACAACCAACATACAACATTGGCTCAGTGGCGTAGTCACTTGTCTCTCAACTTGAAGTTTGGAGGTTTGTTCCCCAGCTCCTGCAGTCACAATGTCGAAGTCCTTGGGCAAGGTAAGTCCTTGCTATGTCGGTGGTGTGAATGTATTGATACTGATGAACTCTGCACACAGCATCCTCTGCCATCAGTGTGTGAATGGGTAGGTGTGACCTGGTGGTGTGTAAAAAGCGCTCTGAGTAGTCTGAAGACTAGAAAATCCAATACAAGTTCAAGTTTAGAATCATAACAATCGATGAAATGACATGAACAAGATGTTGTTGCTCTTCTCTCTGGTCACCAGCTGCGGCTCCTGTAACCTCAGCTACAGCTGACAAAGATGTTACACTTTACATGTCAAACACTAAAAGTTCTGCTCCCCTACTTGTTTGTGGTCAGAGTCAATAGGGATGCCTTTTTAAAAAAAAAAAAACACTTTACATTGTGGCTGACTCCGACACCCCTGTCATATGTTTCCACTTTTGCTGTGATTGTATTCCTCTTCATTATTCATTCAAACAGAGCTGCAGCAGTGGCCAGCACTTGTAGCAAATGCCTTCCATGTGTCTCTAATTGCCTCAGTAGAGGTATTTAACACAAGGTGAAGTCATTAACACATGGACACACTGTCAGAAGTGGAGCCAGGCGGTCCTGGGTGAAAAGGTAGACAACAGCGCACTGAAGATAATGCACCATATATTGTGCTAAAGGGGGGGAATCTGAGGGACTGTGCAGCCATTAATGAGCTAACCCTTAAAAGTCTTTACATTTGGCTGAAAATGAGAAAGGTCACAGGATTTAGCATCAAAAACTGAATAACAGAATTACAAAAGATGAAATATTTCCTACCCAACAAATCCCAAAAACGTAACACAGAAATAACTGAGAATGCAAGATTTGTTTTAAGAAACTTTCAAAAAATGCTGACATTAAAATCTTAGGCTTAAACCTTGATGTTGGTTCAAACATGTCCTCTTTTTTACAGATTTATCCATTGCAGTTGTGTTCAATACTCCATTGGATCAGAGATCATTCAATCCTACAACATAATGAATACAAATGAAATGCAGTCATGAGGTTTTCATTGGAAAATTATCAAACTGGGATCCAGCTCGTTTCTGTCTACACCATCTCTTGGTCAATTCCGCCATCTGCTGTTCCAATGAAAACACTGCATCCATCCAGCAGCAAATTAAAATACAGCGAGTACAATGCACTCACTTAGAAACAGAGAGGACAAGCATAAAACATGCAGACAGATTGGAAGCTTGATCCAATATCAACTGGAATGGTTGAAGATGCAGATGAGTTGAAGTCTGCTATAAGGTCTTGTAGAGCAATGCTGAGTGAAGACTAAATGTCAGGTAGATCTAGCTCTGATGTGATGGAGACAGAATGGAGGATGCCCTTTACACTAATCACATTTTTATTTCACAATTGAAATTGATTGTCACCAAAGGACATGTGTACATAATAAATTATGCCAGATTACCATTTAGCTGCTTGTTCATTCTGACTGACTTATAGTGTCATGGCTTACTGTGATGCTTGATATCCGTGGGCTTTTAAGACTTGCCAGAACTAATAACACCCCATTACACTCAACCTACACACCCTATAGATTGAGGCTGAGATAGCAAGTCAAACCTGGGCCACTCACTTTAAGGACTATAGCCTCTGTGCATTGGGTGCGCAATATAACTGCTAGGCTATCCAACGCCCCAAGTTTGATCTTTGTAGGATTTCTGTTGATACACAGTGAATTCTTGGAGTTTCTATTATTTGGTTATCATGTAACTAGCAGTACTCAAGAAAGTCACTTATCTCAGCCAAAGCACAGGCTTTATTTAAAATCAAAGGTTGTTACTAAGAAACTAACTTGTATTTTTTATTTTGTCATGATTAGATGAATACAGAAAGATATTTTCCCCCTAGTTTTTAAGCTTAGCTAAGCTAACTTGGGGGCGGCAGTCCGTAGGGACTTGGGTTGGGAACCGGAGGGTCGCTGGTTCAAGTCCCAGTGCGGATCAAATCTGGAAGTTGGTCTGGTAGCTGGAGAGGTGCCAGGGAACTTCCCGAGCACTGCCGAGGTGCCCTTGAGCAAGGCACCGAACCCCCAACTGCTCTGGTGCGCTCTCTGCTTAGCAGCTTGTAGCAGCCCCACTCTGACATCTCTCCACCAATGCATGTCCACAGCTCCTGTTTCTGCATCCATGTGATTCGTAGTTTACTGACAAATAAAAGAGAAGTATTAATCTCACCACCTGACAAAAGAAAAATCAGTCATCATTTCTTTCTTTTTTTTAAAACTAAATTTACCGAGTACCTTTCCCTGAAATTGTACGACAAAGAACTTTGATCCAGGGCTCCAAGCTCCTTGTAGAGGACCTGTAAATTCACTAATGTGGAAAGGGACGTCCTTAGCCCCTTGGTTAAGCTCTGTACAAATCTACGTCAGAGGGCTTCCCTTTAAGTCTATCTGTGCTCCGCACATGGTGAGTGTAAACATTTAAGGACCTCCCACACCCATGAGCTGTCTCATATACGTTCTATGCCTGATTTCTCACAGAATCCCACGCACACATAGATAGATAGATAGATTGATCCAGAGGGAAATTCAAATGCACAGTGCACATCTGAAGAACAAAATCACATATAACAGGATGAGACACAGGCTTTGAGCTTCAGCCTTTACTTAACTCCTTCACTAAGGGTTCCCTGCAGCTTTTTTTTTATACTTAGTGTGGCAGTAAATTACAGAAAGGTTGAATCATCCCAGAAAGCCAGAACATCATGTAAACTATTCCCCTTTCTGTTATTTGATTTTAAATGGGACTTGACTTTTCTACAATAACAGATAGGCCTACTTTATAAAGCATGAAATAAAAAATACAAGTTTTATCCGCCAAATCCAATCATCATTTGATCTTCTGGTATCTCGTTGTTTACACAGTTTATTGCCATCATCTATCCTGTGGCTTATCTGACAGCGTGGCTATAAGTGATACAAGAGAGATCAGAGAAAAAAAAGGCCCATTCACAAAAGGGTCTTAAACGTGAGTAATGGCCCCCTAAATGAGGGGATCAGCATTTCTCATGCCATGAATTTGATTAACACCATGGGGAGAAACCGGGCCGTTGATCAGCATGATGATCTTGGGAATGTAATCCCTTTTGTTTGACCTGACTGATTAGAGATCATCTCGGATTCATCTTAACGGACGAATAAACATGTCATACTGACTTCTCTGTGAGTCACTCTCTAAACAGTCACAGAGGAGGAGAGCGAGGAGGGTGGGGTGGAGGGGGGGGTACACGGTGACCGGCTTGCGTTTTGTGGAAACGTGCGCATTAACAAGCAGCTTTTGAAAACGCGCTTCATTTGCGTCACGGCTCGGCTCTTCGTTTGCTCTTCACAACTGGCCTCATACTGATAACAGACAAGTGGGCCGAGAAACACATGATGTGGAGCCCCGGCGACAAAACATCATAATGGGGTAACTTTATTTGGTTGGCCTGATAATTGGTGGGTATTATAAAACGTCTGTAATGCAGCAGTGTAAATAAAAGCCCGTTTCTTATCCCTAATAAGGAGTCATCGTTCATACAATATTTAGAGTAATAATAATAATACATTATTTAAGTAAGTAGGATATTTGTATAGCTTATTTTACTTTTTAATTTTAGCACCATCCATGTTCATATTCCCTGTTTATTCATATGTCATATGTCATGTGTCTCAAATCTCTGCCTCCTATAAAGTCTTAATGGTCGAACAGGTCAAATAAGCCAAACGGCCATCAAACTGGAGCCTGGACTTACAAATGAAGGGGAATTAGTCATTTATTTGTTATTACCATTATAGATGACTCTCGGGTCGTTTTCACCTTTCCTTTGTGTTTCTTTCCACCATCATCAATCACGGCCCAATCATCTCCTGGTGTTAGCTGAATACAGGGACAGCCTGTCATCAAAGGCAGCGGGTTGCCCTTATCACCCCCACGTCCCACAGGTGTAGGGCTCAGTCCAACAACTCACGACAATGACAGCAGGAGCTCTGCACCTCTGGGTCGTCCTCGCGCTCCAGCTGAGATGCGTCGCCCCGCTCGCCATCCTGCGGGAGAGAGGGACAGCCGGGCAACAGGAAAGTTTGGACGCGAAGGCTGGGAACGAGAAGCTGGACGCCTCAGTCCATCTGAAGGATTTACCTCGAGGACCGGCGGTGGCTCCTCACAAGAAGGCGCCACAGTTCATGTTGGATCTATTTAACGCAGTTTCCATCTCTGATGGAACCCCGAAAAGCCAGAAGGACATTCTGGAAGGAAACATAGTGCGGAGTTTCGAGGATAAAGGTGCGTAATCTGGAAATCAATACGACATTTACTAATAGACGAAGCTTTTTTTTTTTTTTAAAAGTTGTATTTTGAAATTAATTAAATCATATTTTAACTTGATGTAACTCAATATTTTGCAACATTAACACTCTGACTATCAGGGATTTGCGTATTGTTTATTCTGAAGGTACAGCTGCGAGCATTACGCACGACTCGTCTTCTTGTAAAACAGATTTTTGTTGTTACAATTCATAATCACAACTTTATTGTAACATTTTACTCAATCTATATTGTGTTTGTTTTTTTCTGCAGGTCACCCTGGAGAGAGGTTTCACTTCTTCAACCTGTCGTCTTTCGGCCGCGAGGAGAGAATGATCAAAGCGGAGTTTCGTTGGTTCAGAAAGAAACAGAAGTTTTACCTCGGAAAGTCAAACAGGGCTCATTTCTATAAGGTAATACGTCTTTTCTATGACGACATTTTTGAGATATGTTGTAATGTGAACGCTTTCAAGCAGGTCAACTTCTGCAAAGTAAAAACATCACCAAAAACTACTACAGCAGCTACATGTCAGATGTATTATTGTTTTTTGTGCGTAAATAGAAATTGACCGGATTAGAACAGTCCTCTCTGTTTAGTGTAGGCAGAAATGTATCTGCTATAAGCCTTTGACAGATGAGGAACTCACTTTTTATGCTTACAGCATGAAGTAACAGATTTATTATGACTCCCCAGGTAGATCTCTACGAAGTGCTGGACAGCCGAGTTAAACCATGGAGAGGAAACCTCATCACCTCTAGACTGGTGCCCCTCTATACACAGGGATGGGAAGTTTTCAATGTCACTCAAACGGTAAAAAAAAATCCTCCCTATTTTTGCTTAATGTAATGTATTTTATTGCTTGAAGATGTTAATGTGTTATTATTAGAATAAAAAGATGAATACATTTTTGAACCAATTTGTTTTCACTAATTGTCAGGTGTCAAAGTGGATCCACAACAGCCAGGAGAATAACGGCATCCTGGTGGTGACTACACTTCCCTCTGGTAACTGGATGGAGTCAATGGTGTCCTCCAAACAGCACGAGCTGTCAGACACGGGGGCCTACCTGGTGATATTCTCAGATGATGGGAGGACAGGAGCATCAAACCAGTCTTACCTAGGTAAAGTGATCAAAATGTCAAATGGTTTGGTTTAGCTTTGAAAGGGTCATTTTTGGCTCTTAAATAATGATATAGTTCCCGCTAACACATCGACATGTTTTGACAGTTGTGTCAAAAACTCAATTTCTGCAAAATAAGATAAAATAAGATGATTTAAGATAATACAACATAAAACAAGATACTGTATGATACAATAAGATAAGATGATCTGAGATAAGATACATTAAAATAAGATAAGATCAGATAAAATAAGAGTTTTCAGCGCCAGATTGTTTAAAATTTACAGCACAAAAATATGAATAACACAAAAAAGCATTCAATACAACTGAATTTTTGTTTTCATAGAAAGACAGTAAGTATAATGTGAACTGCTTAAATGCAAATAAACCAAACCTTGAGTAGAATAGACCTTTGATAACATACATAACAAGTATAAAAGTAATGGCTGCTTAGTAGAAAAGTAGTGGCAACCAGTTCAATCATGGTTAGCTTTGGTCGACTGAAGCAACAACAATGCTATTGTCCAGAATTAATTGTCCAGAGTTTGCTGAAGTTAATGAACACAGTACAGTCAGGAGTTGGGCTTTGTTGACATATGTACAGTTTCTGATGCAAGATGAATATAAAAGTTGACATTTTGTTTGATTTTTATTCTGTGTATGCCATAAATATCATAAATGGGAAATAGAAAATGTCCTGTAATGTTAAAGGACATTGAGTGTGCTGTCTTCTCTTCTTTCTTTTATGTCTTTTTGTAGTGATTCACCTGAAGAGTTTGTATAGTCGGAGTTTGCTCCTTTCTCTGCTGAATAAATATCATTAATGCCATAAAGTACCCCAAAAATATTGTATTACTCATGATTTCCTAACCCAATGTGATCTTTCTCTTTCCGTAGGACAAACCAAACCCGCAGCAGCACCTGAGCTTCACAGCGGCCCAAGCAGAAGAAGACGGTCATCTCAAGGACTCCTGGCACACGGCCGACCCCAGTCCTGCCAGCGGGTTCCTCTGTTTGTTGACTTCGAGGAGATCGGCTGGTCCGGCTGGATCATCTCTCCGAGGGGATACAACGCCTACCACTGCAGAGGCTCCTGCCCGTTTCCCTTGGGGGGAAACCTCAGAGCGACCAACCATGCCACGGTGCGCTCCATCATGCACGCCCTCAAGCTCTCTAGTGATGAGGTTGGAGCGCCATGCTGCGTTCCCGACAAACTCCAGTCCATCAGTTTGCTATATTTCGACGATGAAGAGAATGTGGTTCTGAAGCAGTATGACGACATGGTGGCACTGAGCTGCGGATGTCACTGACTCTTTCACGCTGGGACAATAACGGATGGGAAGGTGATGGTTTGCTTGAGTTTGATTGAAACACTGTAATTTTCCTGCATATGTTTAAATATTGTACTATTTTGTGAAATAAAACAAATATTCTTCAACGATTAAAAGGGGTAATTTGTCTAGTTTAGTCCCGATATTCTCAATCTTTTCATGAAAGGATGCACAAAACTATTTGTCACATTTTACAATACAATTAACAATAGACCTAAGAAAAAGGTTCAAAGTAGTCGGGGCAGCCATTATGTACTTGAGAGAGTGTAGCCCCAGCTATATAGTAAGGGCAGTCATTGTATTGTCTTTGATAATGGAACATTCTAATTGTGTTAAATCAATTTCTCAAGATATGGCTTTATTATTGGGTAGCATAGCACCCTCTGGTGGAGTAACTTGGCCAGAAAACGTGCATGAAAATAGTTTTCTCCCTCCACTCAGACAGACAGGCGAGTAAGCAGACACTGCACATTATCAGGATTATCCTTGAAACAGAAGCAGAAAACTGGCACAGCCCACCCTGAATATCTAAATCGTTACATAGCAGTCAAATGTCATTGAGCTTTGTATAGTCCTCTGACTACTCATGGCACTTTTTGCACTGCAGGTCATACTTACCCATTCACATTCACAAACCGATGGTAAGGGCTGCTATGTTAAGTGTCCATTAGTATCCCCATATTCACACGCCACTGATGTAGTAGTGGGGGTACGTTTCTTGCAGAGGACACTTCAACATGTGACCGTAGGAGCCGGGAAACAAACCTGTGACCTTCCAGTTGAGAGACGACTGCATTGACAACTAAGTGTTTTGTCAGTTTGAAATGAACTCTGATCCATACTGGGTGCTTATTAGTCATTATTAAAAGCTTAAATAATGGATCTAAAATATTATATAATATATTTAGTACAAAGTTACATTGAGGAATTGGAAGACAGAGAAACACTTTCATTCAACATTCTTATTTGAATATAAGATCAATTTGTGAAAATGACCAATGATTCATACATTGTCAATCATAACAATTGTAATAATTGTGGGGGTTTTTTTCAGAAAGGTTCAGTGTTTTTTTATATAACTTGTTTAGTTTGAATCATTTGTTGAGGACTAATGACAGTGTGGTGACATTAATAATGACTAGTACAATATAAGTCTGTAACAACAGTTGTTTTTTTTATTGGAATGCATCACAGACACAAACAGCCCTGCAATATTCTAGGTTAGAAAAAATCTGATGCAACAAACTTGAAAAAAAAATCATCTTTTCATGTCTTCTGCATTTAAAAAAAATCCTCAAAATACCAATCAAAGCTTTTGCTCAGTAGAAATACAATTGTTGTTGTATCAAACACACATAAGTGTTTTTGCGATTTTCATTTCAGCATGCAAAATGTTTCTTAATTTAGTTGTTGGGACACAATGGTTTAAATCAATAACTATACAAATTTAAGAAAATGTTTGAATAAATTATCTCTGTTTCAAGAAGCTCTTGATAATTGACACACTCTCTTACTTCAAAGTTAAAAAATAAATGTGCGGGCCAATAAACTCTTCAGAAAACTAAAATCCATTATTTGAAAAGTGATGAAGACCACAATACTACTGTAGTTGAATATAACAAACTCTTTGCATTTACAATAAATACTCCTCATTTACATTCAAGCTTACCCTTTCTGTTTACACTTAAATACATTATGTACATGGAGCATCCATGTCTCTGAGCACTCGAGCATTGCATGTTATCTTACACAAATCTATAAACCCAAATTAAAATAACGGCATTCAACAACTATCATACATGAACCATTTATAAACCCCTGCCAGTTGCATGTAGGTCAAACTGATTCCTCATAATGAAAATGGCATTTCAAGAGCCCAAAGCCAGATAAGGCCAAGACAAGTAAAACATCAAACCTTGAGGAGAAAATCCTCCAAGGAAATACTTCCTGAGACCACTTTCAACACTGTCTCATGATAATATAGCCACACTAGGTGTATGTATGTACCTTGAATTTCTGGCTCTTCTCGTCCGAACATCACATTGAAGTATCTCCACTACAGCTGAAGTAGTGTCAAAGGGCAGAATATGTGTGCATAATTAAGAGCTTCTTTCTATTCTTACAATAGCATCCATCAACCCAACAGGGAGAAATTCGTCTCTGAAATGTTGCCGTCTTAAAATTATTGTGGCAAAAGTAAGAAGCACCGACCAGAAAGTTGGTGGTTGCCCAACACAGAAACTTAACCACTTGATCACAAATGATCCCTGAAATCCAATGACAACCATTTTTTTCACAAAACAAATCAGCAGTAGCTCAAGTGACATTCAATCATTTAATATCTCATGTCCTATCAGCTTGGACAGTCCAGCTCTTCAGTGCCCAGAAACTCCCCCAATATGTGGTCGTGTTGCCCATAGACAGGCTCTACATATGGATGTCTCTCTTTACAAAGCATTTGCCTTGACCTTTCCAAGTGTCTTTGATCAAACTCCTCTTGTGCCATATGCTGGGCTTGGATGTGACCTTTTTGAGCCATGGGAGACAAAGGCACTGGGACAAATCCGTGATAAACAACCAGAGGAGGGGTCAAAACCTCCAAGGGCGAGGCCTGAGGAACTGCACCCTCATGTGGCTGGACTGGCAACTGCACATAACTTCCTGTTTCAGGATCAAAGAAAGTTTTCGTCTTGACTTGTACAGGCATGTCAACAAAGAAGTACTGACCAGAATCTGGATCCTGGAGGAGCTTACGTTGAGTCATTGGGAACGACTGTGTAACGATGGCATGCTCAATGCTAGACGGGCGAGAAAGCTGGCTGGTGTGGCTGGTGTGACTGTTGTGGCTTGACTGACGTGACAGGGTTGAGGGGTGAGGAACTTCAGTGCTGTAGGCATCAATACTGTGACTCCTTCTCAGTGGGTTGTCTCTGCTTGTCTTGTCTCTGGCTCGTCCTCTTTGCTGAAGCTCATCCATGATAGACTTCTCGATACGCTGGGACCTTGGATCAAGCCTCTCATTGACTGACATATCGGTGCTTAGTCTTCGCTCCAATTTATCTCCTAAGAACCTATCATTACTTTGTGATCTCAAGAATGGCCTTTCTGGCATGGGTCTGTCATTTACTTGAGATTTGTACACAGGTACATTGCTGATGACCCTATCACTACTGTAGTGCCTTTGAGGTTTGTCTCGAATTTGTCTGTTGTTGCTGCGGCCTTGCCTTTCCGAGACAACCTTGGGTAGTGCCTCATTGTTATGGTTATTGCTCTCAACCAAATCATGGCTCTGTCTCCGAGTATCCTGATTCTGGTCGTTTTTGTCCAGTTGGTAGTTTTCCCTGACGTGGCCTCTTCTTTCATGGACTACTTGCTCACTCAAGTTGTTCTTGCTTTGGTGATTTTCACTTTGATTGTGATTGTCCTCTGTTTTCTCTCTGTGTTTTCTTTCACCGCTCTTGCTGCTTTTACTTCTGCTGCTGCTGTTTTTGTGCTCAGATTTCTCCCCCTTGTGTCTATCCACTCTCTGCTTGCTGCTACCTTGAGAGGACTTGAGGGGAGACTTCTGGGCCTCCTCCTTTTTCATCCTTCTAGTTGCAAGCTTAATGGCTTTAAGAACTGCCTTTTCAGATTTGGGCAAGACAGCTGGTGGTTTGGGCAGCCCCGTTTGGCTTTCATTACCACTGCAGGTGGACCCTGATCGTTCACTGGGGACCTTTGACACTTCACACTCTACCAGCAGTTCATCATTTGCTCCCATCTCATCAGCTGTGTCAGCCGTACTAGTTGTGAAGCTCTCCACGCCTTCTGAAGATGGACTCACACCGGAAAACCTGTCATCCTCCTGTGGTACAGTAAGGAATCCTCCCACTTGTGTTTTTTTTGGGGTTTCAGTTTGCAGATTTGAAGGAGACAGTAGTAGGGGAGGGGAAATGTTTGTTGAAATCTGTTTAGGTTTGAAGATTTTCTCTTGGATTGGTATGATTTCACTGTTGGCAGGTTCACCAGTTGGAAGAAGCTCTGGATTTTCCTTAACTTGATGTAATTCCTCCTCTCCCCTTACTGAAACACTCAGACTCCCTCTTCGTGACCAGGGTTGTACAGTCTTCTTTACCTTATTACTGAAAGTGTTGTCTTTGACCTTAAACAAGGCAGGGATTCCCAAAGATGGTGAGAAAGTGTTTAAGGGTGACAATGGTATCTGATTATGTTCATCTTGGGTTGAGCATTGATCTGAAGAAGCGTTTTCACCCTCTTTGCTGTGCATGTATGGTACTTCTGTCTCTTCTTTTTTAGGAGACCTAATTGGTTGCCTTACACAATCTGGCTCGCTTTCATGATCACTCAAAGAGTAGTATTCCACCTCAATCCTGTCGGAATCCCATTTTGTGTTCTGTGGAATATTCTGCATCACCTCATCAACCTCTTCCACCTCTCCAATCAAGTTCTCCAGAGAGTGGTAAACATTTGACTCGGTTTCAGTATTTCTGTGTAGAGCACTCTCCACAGAGAAGTAAGAAGATTTTGAGGACAAGCTGGCATGATCAGGTGGGCTCTGATTGATGCTAATGCCATTTACCAGTAGTAAGGGTGATATAATTTCCCTGGGGCTTTCACTGAGAGCCTCTGAATCTAGTTTTATTTCGTTACTAGTTCTATTCATTTTGTTAGGTTGTGCTTCCACCAAATGGTTAGTTGTACTGTCATCTGGTGTGTCCAAATGGTCTGGTTTCAAAGGAGCTTTACGCTTGACCTTGTATATTTCCTGTATCCTGTCATTGCTGCTTTCGACTGTGGCCTCCTTTTTTGGGCTCATATCTGCCAAAAATTTATCTGCCTTACATTCATTTTCTCTTAGGTGTGATGATAAACACGATGCATTTTCAGACTGGGGGTATTTCACAGGTGAAATGGACTCAGTTACAACTGAATCAGTAGCAGCGGTCAAATTAGAAATTGCATTTTGTACCACATCTTGCCACTTTTTATCTGAACAGGTTTCACTTTGACTGGACACAGCTTCTTTTGTGAAAAGGTGACTGCTTACTTCTCGTTTGCTTGAACCTGTAGCCCTTTCTTCTAAGTGTACAACACCATTTTCATATGTTCCTTCATTTTTAAAGATCTCTTCCTCAAAATCTTTCAAACTATCTGTCTCCTTTGTGATGCTTCCATCTCTTGTAGTTCCTCCTTTTTTGCTCCTAGGAGGAACAGGAGGAGCATCTACCCTTTTGCCACCATTTTGGTACATCCAATTGTCTTCGCTGTCTTTAGATAGCTGTCTTTCTAGATGTTTAAAATTCACCTCTTCTGAATCATGTCTTAGATTATTTGTTTGTTTAACATGGACATCTTTACTTTTAGTTTTTACGAGTGAGTTAGGCTCGTTGCCAATGTTATTCATGCTTTGGAGAGCATTCTTACCAGCTGATTTGTAAGTCTCTACAAGTCCTGGCTCAGTTTGTGAAAGGATATTTCTTATGTGATTGTGATCTCTCAGATCACCTAACCGCTCTTTTAAATCTGTTTCTTTAAGTGAATGAGCATAACCCATTTGATTTTCCTTGGCCTCTGTGACAGTATCTTTTATAGATTGTTTACGTTGCTTTACCCTCGCTACTTGACTTTCATCACCAGCATTCTCATTTAATACTGGATTTCCCTCCTGCTCTTTTAAGTTATCATTTCTCTTTTGCCTCTCTGAAATGATCTCTTCAAGTGCCATTTTGGCTTTGTCATAGTTGTCGTTTATAAGTGCTTTATTTACTATAACATTGCTGTCTGTCTTTGAGAAAGCCTCTAGCTTGCTTTGATCCTTCTCTTTCTTTGCAAAAAGATCTCTCTTAGCCGTTGTGTTCCCTCTCATAGACAGCATTCCTTTCTTAATATTCCTTAGCTCCCTCGAGATCAAATCGTTCTTGGCTCTCGCCTCCTCATCGATGTTAATGACACCAAATTTGTTCTTCGCATTGTCGTGAACACGATCGCCAAGTCTTGCTCTCTCCAGCTCTTTCAACGCATGTAAATCATTGATTAAATGCTCGCTATCTCTCATTTCTCTAAGCGGCATCGATTCCTCATCATCGTCCATTCTTGTGTTCACTTTCAGATCACCTGCCTCAACCTCCTTTCCCTGTTCATCATCACTCTCAGCATATCTCTGATATTTAATATAATTGTTCTGTCTGGCTGAGAAGACATGTTTAAGTTTGGCCTGTTTCCGATCTGATTCATTTTGTTTTAATGGTAAATCTAGTTTTGTATTCCCTGAATCACCATTAGTGAGTGTATCAAAAGTACTAGTTTGCTGCTTGTCGAGAGCAAGCTGAATATCAGATTTAACAAAATTTCTCATTGGAATTGGTGGGGGCTCTTTCTTAATATTGCCCTTTTGGACAAGTGTATCACCAGTTGAATCACTTCTACTTTGAGAAGAAACATTGCTATTTTCTGGAACTAAGCTCTTGTAACTAAACCTTTCTTTTGAATAGTCAACCGTCTTGTCTACTTCTTTCTCCTTCAGTTCTTCTTTGTCTAAAATGGTCTTATCGATGCTATTTGATTGAGATGCCATCAGAGCCTTGTTTTTGGCTGCATTAATTGCTTCCCTTGCTGCTCTAATCACTTCCTTTGTGCTTAAGGGTTGGATACTTGTATCTTTTTCCTTGGAAATAACAGGCTGCAACCCAAAGTCTGTTTCTCTTAAGTCTTTCATCGGTTGTTTTGGTTTGTCCGGTACAGTTGGTGGTATTTTACATACTGATGCATTTGATGACAAACCTTCTTTCTCAAGTACATTGGGTGGAATTAAGGGGGAACGGTCTTTGTTGATATTAGAACAATTCGGAGACAACCCTATGTTTGTTTTCAGTACTTTTGGGGAGAGTTCTTTATTACGTGCGAATGGTGAACGTTCTTTTGTCTCAGTTGGTTGGTCTTTGTGTATAGCACCAGTGTTTGGAGGGACTTGACGATATTTCATCTCACTGTCAACAGGGCTAGTTTTCTTGTACAAATTCAGGGAAGGGTAGTTTTGCTTTTTAGCCATGGAACTCTTGGTCTTTTTAGAGTGAATGAAGGGAGACATTGGATTATCATCACTAAGACTACTGTTACCTGCTGCATCTCTTTTAGTTTGCAATAGATTTGATAACAGATAATCATCTGAAAGACGTCCATCAGAATCATGCTTAGGAAGGCCAACAGTTGGGCTACTGTTTACTTCTAAAACAGGACTGCATACTGCCAGTCCTTCTTTTAAAATGGCAGGAGTGCTTAAACCAGACACATTGCCCTCAGAGCCAGCTCGTGAATGTTTTATAGAATCTGATTGTGGAGATTGGGTGTCAGCCTCAGGAACTTCTAGGGTTTTGAATTTAGGTGGGCTGTAACGGCTTTTTACCCTTTTCCTGTTGTCTTTGAGGTTGAAGAGGATGCTCGAAGCAAGTGATTTGTAGCTTTCCCGCTTGACTGGAGGTTCAGGGGTCAATTTGGCCTCAGAGTGTGGTCGTAGTGGAAGGTCAAGAGCAGAGGGTGAGAGGACACCTTGGAGGATTTCTGATGTTTCTGTTGGTTGTCTGGAGGGAATAAGGGGAGTCATCAGCTGGCAAATGCTAAAAGGAGTAGATGCCAAAGAGCTGACCTCCTCGACAGCTTTCACCTCCACAGATCTAGCTTCCTTTTTGAAAAAAAACAGACTTTCATCCACTTGTTTTGAAATATTTTCCTGTGGTGTTATCCCAGACTGATTGACTGGAATCACACTTTTAGCCCTGGACTTGTTGCGCCTCCAGGGGGCAGCATTCCCTTCCCCTCCATCCGATGAACACCTCTTCTCAGCTGGAGCAGCTGAGGGCTTTGGCAGGACCTTTGGTGGCGGAGGGGGAGGAAAGGGTTTGGGAGCAGCGGAAGGAGGGGCCTCAAGAGCTGTTTTTTGGCATGGTTGCACCTCCTCTGTATGCTGAGTCTCTTGTTTGTGTGCCTCTGTCAGCTCCTTGTAAAAAGGCAAGTCGTACCACTTAGGGATACTATCTGAAGGTAGAACTGTATCCTCTTGGCCAAATGGAAACCGGTTAAAATCTGTCCATGTTTGAAAAGGGCTTAACTCACTGTGGAGGAAAAAGTTTTTGACGTTAAGTTTTCGGAGTTTGACAGTAGATTTCCCATTTTTAATCTTTGAGGATTTCCCTGAGGGAAGGGCGACATCTTTGCCTGTTTTGGATGATGGACCATCACCAGAGTGATGTCCATGACAGTTCTTGTAATGTCCATCTGTGAGATTTGTGGGGTAATCCGAGGAGAACTCTGATAGCTCTCTTTGAATGCTTCGAAGTGCTGACTTATCCCAGGATTCCCCCTTAATGTCTGTCATACCTCCATTTTTTATTAACATCCCCTCACAGCTTTCCTCTGTAGCACTAAATGCTTTGAGGAAAGATGACATGTGGGACATATTCTTCTGTTGCTGCTGGTTCCAGGGTTGGGTATATAGTTTTTCACTTTTGTTTTGTCCCTGCTTTTTAGCTTCCTTATGATGAGTCTTTTTAAGAGGCTCCCCCACCAAAGGTTTGTGGCAACTAAAAGGCGAGTATCCATACAATAACTCGTCATTGTAAACTGCGTCATCTCCAACGCAGAGACTGCGGAAGGCTCGATCAGTGAGAGTGCTGACCTCTCGATCAGTGTCGTCCATGAACAAGTCGGTGAAGCCATTGGGGAAGCGATGGTGAAGCATGCTTCCCACCCTATGGCTCATGTGCCGTTTTTCCACACAGCTCATGATGTCAACAGCTTTCTCTCTGTCATGTGCATCACCTGTCCAGCTCAGGTTGATGTCAGGATATGGATGAAAAATATGATCCGCCTAAAAAAAAGAAAGTGAAATCAGGGTTAGTGTTTAAATCTTACAGGTTTAATTTAAATTACATACTCAAACATTTGAAACAGCTTTTATTTCAGCAACATTTGTTGGTATTATGAATATTAGGTTTTGAACTCTTCAGTTGATCTGATGACCTTTATGTACATGACATGTGCCAGCTTCAGCCATGCTGTCACTATGCAGGCAGCAGACAAACACTTATACCATGCGCTTGTCTATTTTAAGCACTAAATGGTTCCCTAAGCTGTGAGCACTAATCATACTGTTGGTGACCCAGAGAAAAGATCCCTATCCATGTATAGGACTGTTATTAGAATAGGCCATCATTTCCATTGCTCATGTTCAATCGAGGAAAAAACACTTCACATTGGTCCCTGCCAAATGCAAGTATACCTTTGTTACACTAAATGTACATGCATATAGAGATTCCTCTTCAAAGCTCTCAGATGATATTCCTGATACACCACAAAGCTCAGGAAATGCAAGTATTTGGTCACATCAGTTCCAGCAGCAGCTGCTCTACTGTAGCTTACTTTAGCTATCCGGGTGAGGTCTTAGAATAGCTCTTTAACCCATTTATATCTACTAACATGGGAGTTTAGTCACCTGTATATAAGTCAGTATTCAACTACTGTGTATGCAAATCCATAACCTTCCCCATAAGCAAATGAGGTTGACTGACAAACATAAACAGAGACATTCAATGGTTCAATCACAGGCTTAATTGAATATGTATATTAAAGGTTGGAACAATCCCAGTTGTCAACAACCATTTATATTCAAAATCAAGGTTTATTTAGTGAAAGCTAGAAGAGTTTACAAAGGCGGAAATATATAGAATTTTTAATTATAAGCCATCAGCATGGATATTTTTGCTAGAAATTAGTTACTTTACTGTATATTAAGCCAGACTCAGAGAATGTTATGGCTTTCCAAGAGACTTCGGTCGCCAAAAGTCCTCCAGTTCTCATAACCAGAGATCAGTTAGCAACCACGGTACTTTCCCAGCATCTGCTTGTGTATTTATACCCAAGGAATGAGGCAGCCAGGTTAACTATACAGTATAGAGCAATAGCCTAGAAGTAATACAATATAGTAATAGTAATACAATATACAGTACATGTAAATAATATGCTATTATGTGTAAGGGTTTTAAAGCAACACAATTTAGACATACAGTTGCCCCTGTGCTGTGGGAGATTTTTGACCTTTAGTTGAAGTTTAGTTAAAACTAAAGATAAAACTCATTCTCTTATAGAGTGGTCGCTGGTCCTCAGCATTTTCAACGTCTTGATAAACATCAACACACAGCCATCTTACCTTGTTGATGGGTCTTTCATGAGTGTAACCATCCAATCTAAATAGTTGTATCAAACACAAATCCTCAATGTAGAATCCAGGAATTCAGTCCAGAACCATCTGCTGAGAATAAATTGCAGTTAGGGGTCGCCATTCATGGTAAACAAACCATATCTCTTGAAGTTGAGTGAACAAAGAAATCTCACCAAAGTGAGTCAAGCCCTCTGATCCATGTTCAAATGCACTAGTCTGTACAGGGTCCTGATAGCGAGCTGTGAAGATACTAAAATAGACGCACAAGCTTGTGTGGCCAAACTGAGCAGCAACTCAGGGCGCAGCTTGCTAGCTCACATTGGAATAACCATTGGGTGTCGAGTAGCAGGGCAAGACAGGCCAGCAGGATGAAATGGACACTGTCATTGGTTATTTTTGTAACCAAGCAGAGAAGGCTGATGGGCCTTACTGATGGGAAGATGACAAGGACTTCATGTCAATGAAGAAGATGATATCAATCATTTGGATCTTTGTTCAGACATCACATAGATACAGGATGTACTTACCATGGTCACCAACAATATTGGTTAATTTTTAGCTTATAGCTCATTTTGCCTCCGTCACCCAGGGAAACAAGCTCTCTGATATAGCCCATTGCGTCACATCACTCTAAATCAGCAGGACGGTCCCTAAAGTGGAGCTTGGGATGGCTGGTGTCTGATGACTGACATGACTACAAAAGGGCTGGGCTAATTCTTGTTGATCAAACTCTGTTTACAAGGCTGTGTTGTGGAAATGAAGTGAGTGTGGGCTGTCCAGTTATAGGACCAATGCAGCTGTTGTTGCTGTGAGATTCAACTGAAATGGAGGGGACATTTGTATACTTGTTATCCTTCATGAGTCAGAGGAAGTCAGTGGATGAGGTCACATGTGAAGGTTGACCCTGGGCATTCCCCAAATGGAGAAAGTGAAGTGTCATAGAATTAAAAAAATAATGACTGCGTGGCTAAACTTGGTAATGTCTTGAGATAACAACATGCACCTTCTAATGTCTGTATTCAAATCTAAATTGTTCTTCTGCTGAGTGCTACCTTTCAATTAAAATTGTCCTTGCATGTTAAAAAAAAGATGTTTCAAAACCATTACATTGCATTTTTGTTAAGCCATGTTTGGCCCTAACAACAGCTCCATAACTCCACTTCTCCAGCATCTGCCTGGCTGTACTCCATTAAGGTGCCATATTTAAGCCGGCCTATTTCAGTAACGCTGTATTTCATAAGGTAACAGCCTGCCTGTCTGCCGACTGCACCTTCCACTCTTCAGCTGATAAGTCTAATGCAAAACTGGCACATGGTTGGTTGACCAGTTCTCCCATTAACATGTGCCTTTCAATGCTAAAGTAAACAGCTCAAGTCTTTAAAGAGACAAATACTGTGAACCTGCACCCTACTGCTAGGGTTCAAACCAAACTCTAACTTTTGAAAATAAGATAGGCAATTAAATTGTTTCAATTCGTTTTACATCTAGACAACTAGTCAATAGACCATATCAATAATTCATATATTTCCAGTACATACTGTGTTTATTGTGAATTACGTACCTCACAATCTGGCTACACAGCAGTGTTATATTAATAATCATCTTTTACACAAATTACTACTGCACTATTGCCTTTATTGACTTATTGCATATTTGTGCACATACAAAGAGAGCCAGAGTCTGTACAAACACTTGGCCAATAAGGTTGATTCTGATTCTAAAATATTCTGATTTAAAAAAAAGAAACATCAATTCCAGTATCTGTGACTGTTGCAAGCTTGTAATGAGCAACCTACCTGCATACATTTACTCTGCTTATATGCACAGAAGTGGGGTCATCCACAATCTAAATGTGGCGAACCAGTTGAACATTGCAGAGAAGGGTAGATGGATACGATTAAAAATCAGATCTTATTGTGCTGCACTCCTCTCTTTCAAGCTTTAAGCGCAACAATATAATGACGAAGCCCTCAGTATATTGTGGAAGCCCTCAGTATATTGGACATTGTTGTGCAGTCTATACTTTATAGTCATCTGAGTCAGATTCAGTGGAGGGAGCAGGGGCCTTACATCTGAAAATTAGTCATTGAAATTGGTCACTGAACTGAGTAACAAAATACTTTGTTACCCTGTAACATTAGCCAGTGCCATAGAGTTCACAAATTAAACCCTCTCCATCATTATTTCACACAAAATGGTTAATCAAAGGCCTTAAAAAGGAACACCCATGGCTGTTTTTATTATGAAAAAAAATTGCTCATACTGTGTATAAAGCTGTGCTTGAGCTACCATATTGCTATTATCACTTTTGTATTTGTTGTGATTTGGTTTGAAATTTCCTAGCTTAAACAACCCTAAACTCTGGGGTTGTGGTGGGGCAGTGGCTAGTGTATGTGCACC
Source organism: Labrus mixtus (assembly GCF_963584025.1). Classification (NCBI taxonomy): domain Eukaryota; kingdom Metazoa; phylum Chordata; class Actinopteri; order Labriformes; family Labridae; genus Labrus; species Labrus mixtus. The sequence continues at coordinate 18,906,270 of NC_083632.1, forward strand.
ATGTACGGAGGCTGTGGTCCTCCAAGCGAGCCGCCCAGGTTTGAGTCCGACCCATGGCTCGTTCATTCTCCACTCTATACACTGTCCTATATCTCTAATAAAAGCCCCAAAAAGTCCAAATATAAATCTTTACAAAAAAACTCTAAGATCAGTAATGTTAACAGAAATGTAAGGCAATGTTTCAGATGAAGATTGAGAGTCATGTCTAACGTTTTGTTGTTGGTTACTGTTTTGTACTTATTCCTAAATTACACAGTTGGAGTGCCTATTTGGGATTGGTTTTCTAGTAAGAGAGAACGACAGTAGCCAGAAGGCCAGTCAGACAACAGACACTCAAGAATGAACTCCACCAGGGTCAGGATTCTTTGTTTGTGACCTTATGAGTGACACCCACAGATGTTCCGGTTGGCTCTGAAACCACAGGGAGCCAGCAAACAGCCTGGCTCATGCCCTTTCATGCCCATTTGGAACTGGGACAGAGAGTCAGGGGGTAACTGGCCTTCAAGACTTACAGGCTAGTAAACCCAGGTATGGTGAGTCTGGAACAGCTGAGAGACATGACGCTCTAGAGACGGTGAATCATTTGAATTTGCGCGCAGATATTGTCAAATAAAATGTGTTCTTCATGTCAGTATGACATAAAAACTAAAGTTAGCTCAGTCTTTAGCCATCAGCGTTCAAAATAAACACACTTATCACACAGTCAGCCGATATTTGCCTTCTGTGAAGGGAGTGTTGACAGGCCTGCAATAACTGACACCCTCGAGAGTTGATAAATAAGTCAGCTGGCCAAACAGAGGAGAGCATCAACAAACTTCAAATGCAGTTACATTATCATCACATGAAGAAGTCAAGATGTTAACCATGTTGGAAAACTAACCGTCAAACACGCTATCAACCTCATGGGATACTCAGCAAATCCAATTTTTCATAAAAACAGTTTTTTAGTGGATGTGGTGGAGGTTTGTGTTAGCAGACCTGAGAGTGCAGGTAGAGGAGCTCAGACAGGTAGTGGGAGCCAGAGTATGGAGGGCTTCATAGGTGATAATAAGGAGTTTGAAGTGGATACGCTGGAGGATGGGGAGCCACGGGGGTGATGTGGTCCCCATCGCGGTAATGTGTGAGAAGATGAGCAGCAGTGTTCTGGATATATTATAGTTTCTTGAGAGTTTTGGATGATGAACCGTAGATGAGATGAGATGCAGTAGTCTAGCCTGGAAGTGATGAATGCATGGGTGAGGGTGTCAGCAGCTGAAAAGGAGAGGGATGGACGGAGGCGGGCGATGTTTTCCGAGATGGAGAAAGGCTGTTTTGGTGATGTGTTTGATGTGGTTGTCAAATAATCAGCATTATTCATGATAGCAATGGTTGACTTTTGTAGGTCATAGTGAGGCATCAGTATTAATCTCAGTATGTTTCATAACTGGTGAAAAACTCCCCAATGTTGGTTTAAATGAGTTCAAGAACCACGACCAAACACCACTTCCTTATGTAGACTGTTCAGATATTACACCCTGCCTACTCAGGACTCTCAAGATGCATAATCTTGTATCTGCACAGATTTGAAATCCACACGCTCAGGAAATCGTTTGACTGTGAGAAAAGACTAACAGCACTGACAAAAAGTCAGACAACTGCCTGGAAACAATAGAGATGAGAGCAATTCAGATATGTGGGTGTTTGTCAGCTGTTATCAGGGCTGTCCTCATCATTGGTGAGTCCTTTATCTTTATAATGTAGTACATAATACATCTCTGCTGCTTTGCTAAAGTGCTCATGATGGATAGGCCGGATCTTTGTAACATAACAATGAGTAAGGTCTTTTTACCTGCTCTTTTGTAATGTTAACAGACAAAGAGTAAGGTCTTTTACCTGCTTCTTGTAAAGTGTCTCGAGATAACACTTGTTATGAGTTGACGCTATACAAATAAAAATTGATTGATTGATTGATCTCAAGCTTAGGCAGACGCAACTCTCTGCTGCTCTTTGTCCACTTTTTAGACACGTTAATTGTATTTTTTGTCATTTTCTGAAAGCCTGAGATCTAGGACAATGGATATGACCCTACTTGTAGCTTCTTTTAACATGAATGTCTGGAAAGATGACCTACAGTCAAGTGCATTACAAATGAACTGTCAGCTGATGGGTTTAGCAAACTCTAGTGATGTGAAATATTTAACAAGATACAAAAGAAAAAGGTGATATACGTATGAGATTAGGAGCTTGTGTGTGTGTGTGCGTGTGCGTGATATATACCATAATATACCATAATAAACCATAATATATATAATATTATTGTTAAAGACATCACAAGTAATTGTGGTATTACTTGTTTGTATTTTTAAAATGACCAGAAAGACAAGGCCACATTAGTATAGACAGTTAGTCCCCTCTTAGTAAGGTACGCATGTATGTGTGTGTGTGTGTGTGTGTGTATGTGTGTGTGTGTGTGTGTGTGTGTGTGTGTGTGTGTGTGTGTGTGTTTCACTGAAACTGAACTAAACTTAAAAAACGATCAACACTCTGATTACAAAGTAATGACATTCTGTGTCCCCCCATATACTGACACCATTTAAGGGTTAATACTTTAAGGTGGAATATATTATCATATAATGATTATTAATATTATTAGTGAGGCCTCAACATGTACAATAAGTACAACAGTGTTAATTTAATACTGTTCGTAATAAAAGTTGTTAGATGGGTAGTTTCAGGACTTGCATCCTGACTTGGCCCGTTAGTTAAACAGTGAACTGTGAGTGCTCATGTTGCTGGACCTGACACATTATGTAAGAGGTCACACTGTGGTCACTGGAAACTTAATCTCTCCTAACAGTCTGGATGTGTTAGGCGTTCAGCTGAACTGACCAAAAACTGGATCATAACAGATAGATCATTCCGTAACAGCAACAGGCTGAGCCTATATGCAACATGTTGAATCATATAACCTCTAGAAAAGTAGGTAAGCTGATGTCTGAAGGGAATTGTTGGTGATTCTGCCTGCAAAGTAAATGTTACTAAATTTAACTAATACAATATGCTAACTGACAGATGATTACTGAAAAGGTCAAAGGTTATTCCACCTTTATTTGTAGTCTGATTTCTGCTGCAGCTGCATTTTCCTATTACTCTTCTGTAGAATCTCAAACACAGTAACAACAAGAGCTACCAGAGGCATGTGACTGGTGGTTCTTAAATATAAAACAGCCACTTACTGAGCATGTATGCTCTGTTTCAGCGTCACCCTGCTCCAGTGTCAGCTACAGCCATAAACCAGTATGACTGTGTCCTCTAGCCTCTGCACAACAGTGCTGGCTTAATGTTCTCCTGGCAGTCACTCCTAAATGTGATGCCTCCTTCTTATTTTTAACCTCAAACTGCTCTGAATTGTTAGAAACACAAGAGCGCCTATGATGATTTTTTTGTGTGTGTGTGTGTATTGTCGTGCCCAATCCATACAGATGAATCTACAACCTACAGAGAATATTTGCAACAGTTGGGTTACATAAATTGAATTCAAAGTATTGAGCAAAACTGAGCTGTAATCCCACATTTATTCTGGGTTCGTTTGCATCATCAACAGACTTAGATCGATATCAATTCATTCAGAATTATGATCCTAATCAGTGAGCACTGTGTAACTTTGTTTAAAAAAAAATACCACTTGTTATGAAACAGCATCAAAAAGTAATGAAGCAAAAAACTACAAATCCCAAATGAGAACTGACTACTAGTTAACCCTTAAAAAAGTGGATCATCATGATGGGTAGTTACTCACTTAACCATTACCTAATCCTTCCTTACTTATTTTGTGTACCCGATAGTGAAGCATCATAAAGTGCGTGTACCGTATTGTAAAGTGTTACCATATTTGGTATTTAACCACTGAAACTAAGAAGGATATCATGTGCTCAAGGTGGCAGAGCAGTAGACTCCAGTTGAAAGTCAGGGAGATAGCGTAAAAGAAGAGTTTAGTCGTGATTAGTCCGTGCACCCCTTGTACAGAGGCTGTTGTCCTCTGAGTCGGCGGCCTCTGACCTGTGGCTACTTGAGGCTATGTAGAACCATTAGAGGAAGAACCGCTGTACAACCACTGAAGGACCATAGTGGACTTAAATGCAATGGCAATTCTAGAGTCTGGTGGGGCCCTAGGCAAAAATCATTTTATTTGTTGATTTTGCATTGACAACTTTGGTTTGCACAGCAACACATAGCAGGGCAACAACAGTGAGTGCTGTTAGCTGGGGCCCCCTTTGGGAGCACCTCTGCTTAAACGGTTCTTTATACAGCAGTGGTGCTATATATTACCAGTGTCGGGTAATGTTGGGTAGTTGAAGTTGCGCTGTAGTAGGGACAAATTACTGAAAGAACCACAGCAGCTTACCTCTGTTTGGTTGTGGAGATGTCTCTGAAGCGGTTACAGGCACACTTATGTGGGAGAGGTTTAGGTGGAAAGTTAAGAAAAAATGTGGAAAACACTCACACGTTTCAGCCTAATGGACTTCGTCAGGGCGTTGGAGTACTGCCCAGGTGTGCTGGGATAGAAAATAGGTGAGAGTTTCCTTGTGTCGACAACCTGACATGTGACATCCTGCGTCCTGAGACGTATTGATTCACTAGAAAATGTATAAAGAACCACTATTCTTTGTGTGCCGGGAGAAAAGCCACAAAGCTATCCTAAGCAGGCCGACCTGCGTTTTCACCTCCGTGTGTTTTTATATTGATGCATGCCCTGATTCATTTGAGGTACTTTACCTCAGCATTTGTCTCTAAGTGATGCACCTTTTAAATGTCTGTGTTTTGTTGTGAATGTAAGGCATGCTGTCAACATGCCAACCATCAGGCACATGGTAAGCTTGGTCTATATTGAGCATGTGAACTGTACATGTACAAACACTCTCCTTAGAGAGGCCTTTGATTGGTAGTTATGTCTTTATGTAAGACTGTCAATGTTTGAAATTGTTAATGCTTGGAAACTTTATATTGGCGATTATCTAGGTGTGCAATTCATATATTTTTTGCACATATGTGTTATTTACCCGCTCTAGGTTTGCTACAATTCATTAGTACATTCTTGAAGCTGGTCAAATACTGTACGTACTACGAAGGTTACTTTAAAAGACACGTTGATTTTTCTGCTGCCAGAGCAACATTTTAGAAAGTACCAAAGAAAACTGCAGATGCATGAAAAATCTCCTGTGCAACTGCTTTTCACTGAACTGTGCACACCACTGCACTGAGCTTGGCCTTATCTGCAGTCAACATCAAAGCTGTGGTTACCTACTTCCTGTACCTCTCTGGACCTGTTTTTGTGACCTCAAACAACAATGTGTTCCAGATTGTCTGCTGATGATTGTCAGAGGAGACGGAGAAGACTCTCCAGAAAAACTAGGTGAGTTCACAGTTTACACTGAGTACTTTAGTATAACTCTTTAGTGGTGATTACCATACAGTATGTTGATGACTCAAGGGTGATGAGGTTATATTTCAGAAAACAGTACATTCTTGGTATTTATTGAGAAGTGGGCACCCGGTGGTTACTTTTCCACATGTCTTTCTCTGCTCTCACTTCCAAATTTCTGAATATATCCACTGTCTTGTATCTCTGTGAAAAGCATAAAAGGCTCCATAATAAATCTTTGGAAAAAAAACTGCAGAATTAAGTACAACAGTCCAAGGTACCACAATTAAAGGTCACATATTGTGCAAAATACACTTTACTGTGTTCTTCTAACACTAACATGGGTCCTTAGTCTGTCTACAAACCCTCAATTATGCTGTCCGGCTTTTGCTTGCTCCACTTTTCAGAAAATGTGTGCTCAAACACGCTGTTTTTTTTTTCCCTTTGCGACATCACAAAGGGCAGTAACCCCTCCCCCAGGTGGGTGACACTCCCACAGCTAGGTGCTTGTTCTGCCGTCTGAGTCTGACTTCTCACTGTAAACAATAGGGAATTGATCGAGAAAGCCCAAGCCACCCAAGCCCTTCTAGAGGGGCGTAGTCAAACACAGCTCATTTACTTATTTAAAGGTACAGACACAGAAACAGCCTGTTCTGAGCAGGACTGAAATAGAGGGGTTTATAGGCATGATCAAATACAGGATCAGAGTGGATTTAGAACAAGAAACTTCACAGACATGTTTTGGGGAGCTCTGAGACTTATTTAAACTTGTTGAAAAGAGATTAATATGTGACCTTTAAAAAGAAGACATCCATTCAGATTGATGTCTCTCAATCCATTTATTGATCCAATGAATATTTCTGTTGACATATTACAAGGTTACACATATTTTAACTTTATAAATAGTCAAATGAATCAAGAGGGATAAAAGTTGTCTTTGGCTGAAAATGTAAAAACCTGTGAAAATGCAATAATGCCTGTATTAATAAGTCTCTCTTTATGATTTGAATTGTATTTCACTTATAACTGTTCCATAAAATCAATCCATGACGATTTTGTGACTGATGAAACTTGACCGTGTCATCCTCAGTGACCTAAAATGCAACTGGAATCCTTTAGAACATCTGCAATGGCAACATTTATTCTATTATTTAACTGTCAATATTCTAGTTTTGAAGAGGTTTGCTGACCTTGACCAGCAGTCAACTTCATCAAGCTAGGAACTCAATAGTTCCTAGATGTTCAGGATTCAAGTTGCAAAAACTTGTGACGCAACTGAATTTGTGGAAAGGAGCATGATACCATGACTGAGTCTTTTTCTCTTCAACACAGTAAACAAGTTGTGAAATCACACATCGTCCCTTCCTTCTGCTCCTTCCATGTTGTCCCCCCTCCTCACACACACACACACACACACTCACACACACACACACACACACACACACACACACACACACACACACACACACAGACGTACTAGTGTGACACGGGGTAAACATGAGTTGACATTTCCCAAACGGATGTTACAGGTTTAACCTTGCATCTTGTGATGTTTGCTGCTTGTTTTTGTTCTAGATATGACGTATGTTTGGATCGGAGCTGGGGTCGGCCTCTTATTGACTGCTGGATACATTATTTTCCAGGTGTGCATCATGAGGAGGTTTATGAATGAAAGCACAGGTGAGGGTTATGGACTCTTGTAAATATTAAATATATTAAGAAACATTCATTTGTCTTTTTAGTTTCTTCTAATGAAGTTTTTTTTTTTTTTAAATCTTAACTATATGAATGATTGGAAGTACCAGATAATATGACACTATGCTTTAAAGGCAGAGTCGGTAATTTTCGAAAACTAGTATGATATTGAAAGTAGTATTCCCTCAGTGCGCACTCGAGCAAAGCATCAACCCAGCACACTTTTTTTCACAGTTTTTGCCAAGCACCACATTTCTCCACATTGACACATCTTTCAAAAAAAAAAAAGACAGCCTGTGTGTGTGTTTATACCACCACTGAAACAACACACTCAATGAGCAATCTCCTGAACTGACAATGCACATGTGCAGACCCCTGTAGCCAATCGGATCACACGGAAATCACGAGCGGCGTCCTCTCTGGCTAATCATCGGGGAAGGTATCATCTTGAGTCGGGTTTCTAGCACTGCGTATGGTTGCATGAGTCCGGGCTGACCTTTTGCTCCTTGTTTGTCTAGTTTTGATTCATTGGTTGATTGATTCAAACATGTTTGAAAAAAGTTGTTCACTAAATAAATGACAACAGCCATAAACAATACTAAAGTAAACAGCCATTTCAGCTTACACAGCACAAGAAGCAAACATTACATGTTGGAAAAGGAGTATGATGAGGTTTACATTTATTTGATCCTATCCCCTTACATTACAATGACTGTATTCATATTAATTCTAAGGAAAACTATGAATGGAAGCTGCCGTGCTCACTGTGTGTCGGGTAACGTTGCGTAGTACAAGGTGCGCTGTAGTAGGGACAAATTACTGAAAGAACCACAGCAGCTTACCTCTGTTTGGTTGTGGAGATGTCTCTGAAGCGGTTACAGGCACACTTATGTGGGAGAGGTTTAGGTGGAAAGTTAAGAAAAAATGTGGAAAACGCTGACACGTTTCAGCCTAATGGACTTCGTCAGGGCGTTGGAGTACTGCCCAGGTGTGCTGGGATAGAAAATAGGTGAGAGTTTCCTTGTGTCGACAACCTGACATGTGACATCCCGCGACCTGAGACGTATTGATTCACTAGAAAATGTATAAAAGATAAATAAGTGAATAAAATGGTAAACTGCAGTGGACAAAAATAATACTGTGGACAGAAAAAATATAAGTAATTGTAAAAAACAGTCAGTGCAATTCTGTGTACATGATGATCTTGATGTCTTGTGTCAAGCACTTTGATTTGCCTTATAATTGCTATATAAATAAACTTACCTTGCCTTAGGCTACTGTATTTTATGTTCATGTCATAGTCTGTTCAGTGTTGAGAATGACAGATGTTCCTATGGCATGTACTGTATGTTCATATATTGACAGCATGCTATTGAAAATGCTAAAAAACATTGAACAGTAATGATGATTTTATACTCAGCATACATCATTAAGAAGCATATATGTTTAGATTTAGCACAGCTGTGTGCAGCTGGCGGAGTAAAGACCTAATTATTTGGTGTTTTGTGTTGATCATTTAAAGAAGAGTGTATGGTATGGTATATGTTTTATATTTTGTGCATCTGCTTTAGCTTTGTGTGTGTGTGTGTGTGTGTGTGTGTGTGTGTGTGTGTGTGTGTGTGTGTGTGTGTGTGTGTGTGTAGTTTTGGCAAACAGAGCCCTATAGTTTCAGGAACTGTGAAAAACTAATATGTTGAACTTTCTTTTCCTTCAGATGCTAGATCATAAACCTTCAGAGGTAAGATATTATGAAATAATTCCTTTTTTTATTTGTTATAATGACAATCATTGAAGAAATGGAGATGGCACAAATAAAAAAAAATGTAATTTTAATGTAATAATTGGATGTTTGCATCAAATGCTACAGGTGTTCATGTCCTTTATTTACTCTTAACAGCAGCCTCACCAGCTTGCCATAATGCCGTCTCAGCCAATCAGAACATCCCATGCCATTGGTGTCCAATGACATGCAGTGTTAAAGTCAGACAGAGTGATTTGCAGGATGATGTGAAACCTGCAGAAGAGGCATGTGGGGGGGTAGACGATCAACCAGGCGGACAGTTTCCCCCTCACGTTTCCACACACAAAACACTTTTAAAGATCTGATTTACATCTTATGATGACGAATCGATTAACAATTACCTGTAGCAATGTGGTTTTCAAACTAACTATTTTAAGATAATATGAGAAAAGTGTTTTCATTTGGCTGCTGAGTGTTGTGTAGTTTGATTAAATCGTCATTTTAAAGCCTGAATGTGTGTGTACATTTGTGTTTGCTTCCACTCCTCCTCAGGAGAATCCAGCTGCTCCACTGGCACACATTCCTCACTGAGGCCGTTAAACACCACTCAGCAGAAAAGATCTGCACTCTAAGCAATTCTTACATTATCCACAAGAGGACGACATACCCCTCAAGTAAAAATACACTTTTTAGAGTAACCAAAATATTACCTCTGAACACCAGAGGAGCCTTGTATACAGTTTTTTTCTGTACTTTGATTTCTGGTAGGGGCATCAAAAACTTCATTTTAACCACTAATTTGACATTTTGTCACATCTGAATAATGACAATGCGCCTCATTTTACCTTCTTCAAACAACATATTTTAGCTCCAATTATTCAGACATCACATCACATACATCAGAAACTCTTGCATACTGTATTATATCTATGTTGCTTTTTTCCAACTTTCAAGGTTGTTTTGTAAAAAACACACATCTCTCTTCTCTATTAAAATAAATTGTGGGCTTCAGAGAGTTTCACTTATCATCCCAGGCAGGCTGGGAAATGGCTGGGCCCCTGGAAGGCCTAATGAAAAGGCCCCCATCATATTTGATTTCATATATTAGCACATGCATGTTGGATCAGTAGTGTTAGCCTTGATGACACTCGCCTGCTCAACCTGGATGTGATCGATTGGCATTTGGATCTGACTTGAAAACCTTCGTTCACAACTTCTTGTTGGGCACAAATGCCAAAGCCAGCTCCGTCTTTTTCTTGTCCTCTCTTTTTTTAGCTTCCCAGCTTTTCTGCAGGTCTTGGCATGACAACACTCAGTCTAATATTACTGGCCAATAGGCTCGCCTGTGGCATTAACATTACCAAAAATAATTTCATACCATTGGAAAAGGAGGGGGGTTTAACTTTTGAATCAGCTACATTTTACTGAAGCAACAATAAATGAAACGTTAGTTATCATTGCTTCAATTTAGAATTTACCTTGTTTTCGATGACCTCCATGGAGGCCCCCATGAGGCCTGGCGCCAGAAAGTTGATGTACTTTAACTATGATGCTCTTGAGCGCTAGCTTAGCTCACCGCCATGTTCAGTTATGGGCGGCACTGTATGTCAGTCATGGCCTGTCCCGAGCTCTGATGTTCTTTTGCTACTGTTGTAAGTCTCTTAGACCGTAAAACTGGAAACCTGTTTGCAACTGTAATGCACTTACAAGAAGCTCTGAAGCAGCAGACTAAATTATTTAATTTGTGTAAGAAGAATAACAACACAGAGGTGTTTATATAGTTTTTGGGAACTTTTATATGGCATAGGTCATTTGTAGGTTTTATATATATTTCTGTGCTTACTGTTTTGAATTGTGGACAACATTTTGTCGTTGGAGAAAGAAGCAAGGAAAGGAAACACACTACCTGTTGCTCATCTCATTATTTTCCTGTTATTCACAGGAAAAATCCAATCTGGCAACAGTCCACTCCATATGGGGCTCTAGTATGTGGTTTCCCACGTAATATTTTACTCTGAATTCAGAAGGTTAAAGAGCTTTCTTGTAAAGTGGGGACTTCTTTGTGAAGGGAACAGCCATGTTTGTCAAACCGTCGCCAGACAAGACGCACTTATGAGGCCCTGCGAGGCGTCTCTTTTATCATCTGTAAATCAAAAGTGTACCCGATCCCAGAGCTTTTCTCTGAGGTTTGATAAAAGCCAGTAAATTGTCCCCAGAACCCTGAGCTGACAGACTGAAGCACAAAGATTTACTGTGGGATCAGATTTCATGAGACAGGAGGAGAGGGGAGAAAGACACGGACACCAACAAAGAGCTCCCAGATTAATGACTTGTGTCAAACAACAGGAAAAAACTAACTTTAGATGCAGAAAAAAAAGTTTTCAAAAAAAGGTGTGTTTCTGTGTCATGTCATTGGCCACAAATATCCCCACACACAATCAGAGGCAGCAGCCCACCCCCTTCCCTCCTGAGTGTGTGTGTGGTTCAAAATAAAAGGCCTTACTTTGGTCTGCGCCTGCTGTCCTCCACAGCTGGAAGTGTGATTTGCTCGGCGTCAATCTCAACAACACAGCCCTCCATCCCTTCCATCCTGCACAGGAAATTACATTTCCCACTCACTCGCCAAAACCAGAGGTGTGTGTGTGCCTGCGTGTGTTTGTGTCTGTGTCCTCGCACATGCTCACCTGTCTGTTTCTGTCTGCTACTAAAATGTGCATGTGCATATGTTTGTGTGTGTGCCAGTGAGGCTGCCAAATGTGTTTTCACTGTGTGTGACCGAAGGAGGGGGAGGGGCAGAGGGAGGTTCTGAGCAGAAACAGAGCAACCAATGTTTCATATTACACTTGGCTGGGGGAAAAAAAGAGAAGAAGAAGAAGAAGAAGTAGAAGAAGAGTGGGAGGGGAACCTGGGGTTTCTTTCCTTCAGCAGCATTTAACTGGGAGTTTATGGAGGCTGCAGCCGTGGAAAATGAAGATCTCCTCTGTGGTCTTCGCTCTCCTGACTCGAGCACTGCTTGGAGGTAGGAAAAGTTGATATTGTTTCATACTAAAGGGGGGTGTGGGGGGGAAGTTTGCCAAATGGTTTTTGTCAGACTTTGTGGAAAGCATCAGAGAATGAGAGATGTTGGGGTGATGGTTGAGGAGATTGAGAAAACGCTTTCATCTGGTGGCCAAATTTTCTTTGAAAGCACTTCAGAGTAAGATTGCTGGGTGTGTTGTCAAGATAATACAAAAAAAGTTTACAAAGTTGCATGCACTTGCAGAGATTATAGGGACATCTATTAAAAGTGATTGTTCTCCTTGGGTGACTAATAGAAAATCAGTTTGCGCATTTACTTCTACTTTTATTTGAGATCATTTCAGTCAAAACGTAACAGCCTGCTCAGAATAAACATCCAAAAACAAAATAACATTTTTAGCCAGTCAGCTATATATGTTTGTTGTCACTTAAACTAATTGGAAGACACAACTGGCACTGATTTAATGATGTGTGTGTGACAGAAAAATGCTTGCGTGTCTTAAAAATGTGCAGATTGTAAAATTTATGGGATAGCAGATGTGTGATAGTGTTTTAGAATACAGAGAAAGTGAACCTTTGTAGCTTCATATTCATCCCACGTATGTCATCTGGTGCCAAAAACAATAGGCTGTCAGCGCCACAGAGAAGACGACTGTTGAGCAACATCAAACCCACAAGAGATGTTCAGACTAAATAATGACATATAGCTTTTGCATCGATTCATTAGGCTGGTTGTTGTAAATTGTGTTGCTTTGGTGAGTTCAAGTTCAAGCCAGTTACAGTCAGGCAGGTATTACATATTGAATGCATATCATCCTGAAACTGTCAAGCTTTAACTGTGGTTTTTTTTAACTGCTTCACCAATTGGCTCAAATTATCAGAGTGCTTCTTAAATGTGTACAACATTTAGAATTGTATTACAATGTTTACATTATATCTAAATCTATTAAAAATGGACTAATGTTATATGTTTTGTTGTTGTTAAGTACTTACATTACCTCAAATATTTCCAACCGTTATCGAATTCAGAGGACTCTGTAATTTAATTGTTGTAACGGGACTTGATTGTCGTGGCCTCTGCCAAGACAGACACGACATGTTTATCGTTGCCATGGAAACACCAGATTTTACGTCAAAGACCGGAAGGACATAAGGAAGCGGGAACTGCTTCTGAAAGCTGATGTACTGTTGCTGTATTTGCTGCTGTGAAAAATGTCATGTAAATTATACTTGGATACATCGTCGGTAAACATATTCTCTTCCTCACATCGGTTTCGGCCATTCGTCTTTACTACGTCAACTGGGAGTTAGTTTTTATGGGGAGAGGTGTTAGCAGATAGAACTCCCATGTTTCCCTGCTAGCCTCGATGTCATATTTTTTTATTGTATTGATTGAGAGCCCCCTAGTGGCAGAATCTACATACTGTGCCTTTAAAATTATTTGAATATCTTGGGACACATGCAGTAAGTGTGTTAATTTAACGTTCATATAAGGTGAAGGAAAGTTATTATTGACATTTAATTTTGAACACTGGAGAGCTTTCTAATCGATGTCACCTTAAACGGTAAACTAATTCGTTTTTACCTTGAAATGTTTTTTTTATATAATGAAAACAATGTTAAAGGCGGAATATGCGATTTTTTGATCCAGCAGATGTCGCCCTTGAGCACCAGCATGAAACCAAAACAACTCGCGGTGCATTGTTGTGTTAGCATGCTAATGCTATCTTTATTATGCTCGTATCTTCACACTGCATGTAAATTTACCTGAAATGAGCGTGATCTAGAAACGCAGTTAAACAATGAGTACAGTATGTTATTCTTCTTTTCTCTAGTCCCTCAATTAAAAAACTTTTATACGCTGGGGGATGAGTCGTCTGGCCGTCCTGGCGATGTAAACAAACTGAAGATAGGACTCGGAAAACTCTGAAAACATCACAGACAGTGGGACTCGGGTGTTACACCCATTGTAGACAGTCATGACTCACAGTTAGTGAGTTATTTTCAGAGGATATACTTGATTTATATTATATTTAAGTGTGAAAAATCTCATATAAAGCCTCTAAGTGTTGACATGTCAAGTATCAAGACAGCTGTGCAAATGTAATCTGCTTTTGAGCACGAACTGAGAATCAGTACAACTACAATAATCTTTACACTGTAAAAAATCAAATTCGTTTTTCTCTTATTTACGATATATGATCATGTAGGAAACAAACCTGAAAGGTAACAAATTAAACCTCCCAAAAACTATTTTCTTACCATATGTTCAAATTCAGAAACCACTGAGTTGATGGTGACAATAACTCCTTAATTCACTGGTTCCCAACAGTTTTTGGCTCGAGACCCCACTCTGACTTCACAAAACTACAACCCCAGACACATACAGCTTTTTGGTAAAAATTAACTTTTTTTCAACTGTGTTGCAAGTAAACATTCCTTTTAGACCACATTTAGGCTTATTCGTCTAAATTATTGTGGACAGAGGAAGAAAGACTGGGACAATAATTCTGCACAATGGATGTCAGACAGACAGAGACTCTGCAAGTTCTTTGTTTTGGCATTGGCTATGGCCCACAGTAGCCTGTATTCTTTATACTGTATTTTAATATAAAACATATTTTTTAATGATCATACGTTCTTTTAGATGACCCTATTTAAATTCCATCCGACCCCACATGGGGCTGGGACCCCAAGGTTGGGAAAGCCTATGTTTAATCCATTTATCAAATGAGGAGAGCCATAACCTTGTGTAACATTTTATTAGTTAATAATACTTATCTTTAGTTCTTTGCTGATTGTACAGAATTAATAGTACTGTTTAAAAATGTTTTATATAAACTAAGTGTTTAATTCTCTTGTTTCTGAAAGACTGTGCCTTGAAATAAAATGTGACCTTCAACTCTAAATACTTAACTCAAAGTGACTTAATGTCTCTTAAACTTTTTGGTAAGTTTTATGTAGAAGAACAACTACATGGTGATTAAAATAAATTATCTTATATTAGACTCAGTACTTAATTTACCATGTGATTTTTTACAGTGTAGCCAACCATCTGTGGTCTGGACCAAACAATGGAGAGACAGGAAAACAGCTGTGTGTGCTTAGAGGGATGCCTGAACTCTGTCAGAATCAAAGGGCCTCTGAAGCTAACATGCAGTCAAAACAAGAGTAGCAGTCTCCACAGTCACATGTGTTTTATTTACTCATAACCTGCATCCAATTCAGTGACATCATTTAAGCTAAAAGGGGATTGGATCATTTTGGTATACATCTTTAAGGGACAATCAGTATTTAGAAAATGCCAAAATCCACATTTAACATACTAATCCAATAAAATTAATTTCTGTTTTTTGTTCTCCAGATTTGTGTTTGGCCATTAACGTCACCATCACCCCCTCTCCCTTCACGGTAGCCCAGGAGGGTGAAAATATCACGCTGTCCTGTGTCGTGTCCCAGCGGCGCCGAAATGCTGCTCTTCCTGTGGTTAAATGGACCTTCCTGCCCGCCGGCACAGACCGGCCTGAGGACGAACTTCTCATTGCCCGGGTCAACATGAGGAAGGCCCGTTTCTATGGCAACTACACTAAGAGCTTCCCGTGGCCCAAACTTAAACTGACAGTGGTGAAGCAGGGGAAGATCTTTGACCTTGTTATCTTAAATGTGTCTGAGGGGGACCGGGGGCTCTACATTTGCCGGGTGCAGGAGTTTAAAAAGCACCAGGACCGCTGGAAGGCCTCTTCAAACTGCACCGCCGCCACTGAGCTCAGAGGTGAGGGTCATATTTACTGTTTACATTATCAACAGATGAATTCTGTGAGCATAACCCCTGGTTCATGTTTGTTGAGAAAATGACTAAGCCAGTCTAGAATGGGTCATAAGATATGGGTGCAGAAATCAACGTCTGTTCACCACTGTGGAGAGAGTTTCCTGTCAGATTTATATGAATCAATACTAGTGCAGCAAACATGTTATGATGTACAACTTTTTCTGAGTAAACACAACATCAGAGTATAGTGGGGATGATTCATTACATTAATGATTCCATTATAGATTCATTAATATTCAAAGCTGGACTAATCAATGCTAATCAAACTTCTAGTCATATATGAAAATATAACTTGATTAAAAGTTTTTTAGGATTTTTTTTCAAATTAACATAGTCTTTTTCACTGTTTGGTCAAACTTATATTTGTGAGCAATGGGATACTCCTGAATGTCCCATCTATCTATCTATCTATCTATCTAGCTACACATAGTTTTTGCTCAGCTTTTGTCATGGTGTGTTGCAAAATATCCTTTGTAATTAAGGACTTCCTTTCCTATCCTTGGTTCCCAAAGCCTACGTTGGTATGCCCAATATCTGTCGTATAAAGTCAATATTACATTTAGAAATGTTTTTTGCATCCTAGACTACAGAAAATGTTTGTTGAACAATATTATAACTTTCAAACTTCATTAATGTTTACATGCAAAACGTTTGTATGTTTGACTCTTTTCTAATCCCTTCTTGGTAGAAGAAGCGAGTAGCTGCAGCCAGGTTTCTCACAGAATGTCATCACTGCTTCTAATGGTGCTGGGCGGAGACTTAAGATCTATTTCTGCAACCACAACAGAAGCAATGACAAATGCTGTTTTGATAATAGTAGGGCTGCAAAGAGTTTTTTTTTTTTCGCAGATGGCAGGTTTGTCTGCAGAGATCTAACAGGGCCAGAATCAGAAAACTGTGACTGCGATGGCCACCCCTAGACGTGAACACACTCAACTGTTTGTCAAACAAGGATGGACAATGATGCTTGTTAACCCTTTCTATAGTTGATGTAAACCCCTTCTTTTAGTCATTCAGAACTCAAAAATATGAATATATCAGAAAGGGACAGTAACCCTGTTTGGTCCACCAAATGAGTGTAATATGCTCTGAAATGGTGGATTGAAGCAAACTAAAACTAAGTTAAACCAATAATTACATAGTTCTATCAATTAGGATATAACTATGTTTGTTCTGCTGGAGCATATCTAATTTATTAGAGTTAGCATTTTCTGTAACCACAGCTGGATGATGTAATACATCTGGCTGAAGACGCGGTGAAGTTGGTTGCACTGTCCTGCTTCTGATTTGGAGAGGGGGAGTCATTGGTGGGAAGCCTGGAGATAAAAGGATCTTCCATCAAATTAAACTGTGGCTTTGACAGAGTAGATGATCTTGGAGAAAGAGCAGAGAGAGTGTGAGGTTTCAATACCACCGCCGGGGTATGCATGACACATCCACTGGTGCCACACACTGAAAGCCCAGAGAGCCCAGAAATCCCTTCACTTTTTAACGCCACGACAACGGTTTTTATCCCACTTTGGTGTCAGATTGAGTTTGCAGATGTTTTTTTTTCCATCCTATACTTTAATCCATGACCACATTTATTATTATTATCAGGCTCTCTTTACCTGAAAATCCCAGTTTTCAATAACAATAAGGGACAATTACTACTCAATTCTTTTAATCTTTAATTATAAGTTTTTCCATTTTTGATAGGAGTTTACCAAGAGCAAAAATTGTTATCAGGTCTAGCTACCTAGCTAAATAAACTAAAGTTAGCTTTGAGGTCTAGCTACCTAGCTAAATAAACTAAAGTTAGCTTTGAGGTAGATCGAAAGGTTTCCTCCTGCTTTATTGTAATATTTACAGCTCACTTGTTTTCGAATAAAAGTTTTGAAAGAGAAGCATTCCTGCCAACTGATGATGCAATAATGATGACAATAATTCATATAATGCAGCTCAGAGCTAGTTAGTCAGATGGCTCTACGACTAACCCTCTAGTCTACTTAGTCAGAGCAGCAAGTATGATAAGAATAAGCATTATAGGAGACTGTAAATACTAACTGATACTTGTTGACATCCATCCTTACATTATCACTTTGAGAATTGATGAAGGCTATAGGGCACTAAGTGACATCGAGGGGCTCTTTACATCTGTAACAAGGAGACCCCACTTAAGTATTTGTGTTTATAAATTGTATTTACAATGCATGTCATTTGAGTACTTGTGATCAGAACTATCTTCCCTCTAACTTCCCGACCCTGGGTCCTTAATGCTGAATATAGGACGCATGAGCGTTTACACTACCAAACCAATGTGGGTAAATGTGTGTCAGACCACCTACCTTAGATATTGGGATGTGTTCACCTTACATTGAGGCTATCCCCTTGTTATCAGATCACCCAGGATGGATGTTAATGCAAGGTCTAAACAGACTGAGAAAAAAGGCGGTATGCACCTTGAATGGTCACAAATCAATGGAAAGGCTGGCACATAAAGATACACAACAATTCATGCTAGTATTCTAACGTACAGCAATTTAGATTTAGAATTCACCTAATGTTAGCCTCATCTACTAAAGTATGAATAAAAACAGATACATTTGACAGAAGAAGACTTTCTATGGTAGCAAATCGCTGAGAATTTAAGGAAATCCCTACAGTATAAAGCAGTGCTTCTAACGTTAGCATATACTCTTACAATTTCAGCAGCTATTGGCTGTATTATTACTTTGTTAAAGGAAATCTGTAACTCAAATCAATATAGAGAACCAAAGATAGTCTAAGAAACATTGCTACGAGGTTACTCACTTCAGTAGCTCGAATAAGAGTTAAAAAGAACACATTGTTTAGTCTATCTTTGACACTTAAGCTCTTCTGTGTTTAGTTTTGGAGAGGCTTAAGAAGACTCTCAAACCCTTCAAATGCTTACTATCTTTCTTGCTACAGTCCCATAAAAGTGTGTTGTACATACTGACCATGTCTGAAGTACATGTTTAGGCTTATGGTGATTGTCTTACTATCCAGCATCCGTTTTATGTAACTAGCTAGAATTGCGTAACTTCTTTATGCTTCTTTAATCTAGAAAAAGAGCAGACAAACACCGAACACTTATGAACAAAAACAGATGCCTTGATGATGTAGTTGAAGGTTCTGTCGCGGTTGTATGAGCATATTAAAGCTGTTGGAGAGGCATTCAGTTGAATTGCTTGGTTTGATCGTGGTTTATCCAAAGAATCAATGCATTCTCTTTTGCAACAACCTCAAGACAATTCATACTGTCAGTGCTCAACAACACTAGACGTTGCTCACCACATTTTCCATGGAAGCGTTCCTGCAGGCTGTGACTTTCAGGTTGTCCACAGCCAAATGGGCTCATGCAGACACCCAGTCCCTTCCAGGAGCTGTTGACATTGGCCCTGACAAGGAGTTTCCCTCCCAGAAGTAGAGCAGACGGAGTCCACTGAGACTCAGCAGAAATGGAACAAGAGATAGTTGTGCTAAGGAAGGTAAAGTTTGAATGTTTGTCTGCAGCAGAAGTCCAGTGGGCAGCTGGCTCGTGTCTGGCTCATACAGTCTTTGGTGGTCAAGGATGTGGGGAGTTATTTTCATCTGAGGAAGCACCAGTCGTTTGTGGCTTCGGAGGTATTAATAAAAAAGTCAACGGTGACAATTTGTATAAACACTGCAACCACGACCAGAGAAAAACTTGAATATAATAAAGATAGGTTGTTTGTTTTTCATTACACAACTGGAGTAATGAGGTTATTATTCTTGATTCAAGTGGAATTATTATCCTTTTCACTTTTTGACTATCTAATTTGATTGAAGAACACATTTTCCCAATTCTCACATATAGGTATACTGTGTGTTCAATCCTTCAACAGATAGATATTTCTGAAGTGGGGTTGTATGAGGTACTTGTCGATAGTAAGTGTATTAAGACACAGGAGGTCAGTCAGCCCGGCAACCAAATGAAAAACCAACGCGTAGGCTGGACTATGCACCAAGTGGATGGACATGTTGCACGCTGAAGTAGTGCGCTAACTAATTGACAAGCTGACGGTAAAATATAGTACTGAAAAAATTCTTAATATGGCATTCACCTACATGGTTATTGATTTTTTGTTTGGTTTTTCCAAAAAAATTGACCAAATTACGTGGTCCAACACAGCTTTGTGTACAGGGGTGTATAGCCAACCTCAGTGCTAGCATTCCAACCATTTTATTCATAAAGGAGCCTGGCATCTCCTGTTGCCGATAAACTTCTTATAGACACTTACCTCATACAACCCCAATCCAAGAATAGCAAACTATCCCTTTAATGTCTCTCAATCCCTTCACTTATAAATCAATTCTTAAATTATGTTGACAAGAAGTGGTAGGTAAATGACTTCATCCTAATCCCAATCTGTCCCATCAGAAATACTGATTACAAGTCTGCTCTGAACTCATTACCAAATTGGGTTGTAAAAAGTTTTAAAATCAGATTATTTTTTAACTAGTTAAGACACTATTAGAGGAATAGTTACAAACATTGAATCTGGATCAGTATATTCTTGGGGTAATTGTGATAATGAAGTGTATTTTGCTGATGTCCTCTTGCAGCATGACACAATAAATGAAGTTAGTTTGGTGAAATCCAGGTGAAAAAAGGCTTAAACATTTAGTGTTGTGTTTTAATACATTATGGCTATTTCTGGGAGACAGAGTAAAAAGGAGTTGTTGACATGGGCTTTGCTATTTTAACTTGCAAAACCAACATCTGAAAGATAAACTATTAAATGTTTCACCATTTGAATTGGGACTTTAAATACCAAACTCTTTCAAACACACTGTCGATGATGTCAGCTGGGTGCTTGCAATGGGCAGGCCAAAGCAATCACTATGCTTGACTTCACTATTGGTGCCCAGTGGACCAACAGGAAGGGTTAATTATTCCCGGTATTCACAGCACTGTTGACAGCTATGATAAACATCAGCTTCACATCTGAGGGGTTCAAACCTCCCTGGGACTGTTGCTCCACGGTCCACTCTCCTGATGAGAAACAGCAGATGACTGAGACTTTTATGAGCATAAACGTGTGTGTTTCTGACGCCGTACTGGTGGAATTCCTGCGGTGGGACAACATTAGGTGACCAGGTGTTTCCACAATCCGTCACAGACACAGAACTCCCATTACTCTATACCTACTACTGCTATAACAAACACAGCCCGAGAGGTCAGAGGGTTTGGTGGAGAATTTAAAGGGAAGAGCACAGTATGGACGGAGCACCAGTTTGGCATAAACAAACTGAGCTGAAGGCATTTCTACAATGTGGGCGACTTTCAGTTAACAAGGATATTTCTGCGAGGAACACCGGACACGGATGTGGCATGGTTTAAGAATAGAAAGAGCAGAGAGAACTCTGGGTATTCTTCTGGCAGCTACTCATGGAAATATGAAAATCAGAAATATCTGAGATCACAAACGTCTCTGGGTTGCTTTTAAAGACAAACAGGGACAAATGAATAAGAAGAAAAACAAAACAGGCCAATGTTTTTGGCCATAATAGGGTCACGAGGTACCAATGAACAGAAAAATACTCCACCAAAAGACAACAGGAAGTGAAGGATGATCCAATGCTTTGTAAAGACATTCAATGATGCTCTGTACTTAAATTCATCTGCTGGCTTTTGAATACTGTTAATTACAGCATTAACTGGCTGTAAATGAGGATGAAACAGAGGATCATTATTCTGTCCCCTGTCTTTGTATTGATGTTTACAGTGTTGGGTTTGTTGGGGGACAAAAAAGAGGCCACGAATCTGAAACACAGTCAGTAAATGAATGCAACTCTGTGGCTCAGATGAACAAAAAGTAGTCTGTTGTTAAGTTTCCGCTGTAGTCCGACTCAGTCTTCAGCCATTCAAAAGCTGCTGTCAAAAGAAGACACAAGGATAAAAGCCAGTTTTATGGCTCACAGTACACCAGATTTATCCAGTTTCTGATCATTCCAGCATGTACAGCTGCTGCACTGACAGACCTACGCAGAACCTCGGACAAAAATACCGCATAAACGTCAGAGATGTTATCGAGATTTACACTGTGAATAATTCACTGTGAAGGCAGGCTGGGACTTTAAATTAAGTCATCTGCCATTTTAATAGACGAGAGAAAGTCTGTTTGAAATGGTTTTTCTTTCAGGAAGACTGTGCAGTTCACAGTGAGGCTATGTCTGTATGCACTGGTGGATTTCCTGACACTGATGATTTGAGATACACTCGTCTTATGTTTAAGTGAACAATCATCACATATTAAGGAAACATCACAATAGTAATAGATAATATGTCAATAGAAATATGCCAACTCATTTTTTGCAAATGACTACATTTATTATATAAAGAAAAATGTTCACCATAACAATAAAACCAAGAACAAAACACTTGTCCACCTAGCATTTTTTTTCAGAGCACCAGCATATTTTTTCAATTGTTTCCAAACAGGCGAGAGTGTTTGCAGCAGCAGGCAGTCGCCTGTAGAAAAAAAATCTATTTTCCAAATATACTGCATGATATTCCCCATATTTGTGCCTCCTATGGATTATGTCTTGTACCCACATCCTCTTTGCTCCATGTCTGCTGGGGTAAAAATAATCTAGAGTATAAAACATACAGTAAAGTAACGGAGCAGTGTCGGTCATACAGCAGCTGTTCTCAAAAGACTGTTATAGAGACAGCAGCGATGTACATCAACTTTAGTGTGCATTTCCTTTTCACACCTGTTCAATCTCAACTACTACTTTAGCAGCTTACAGAGCTATTGTCAAAACTTAGGCCAAACTAGTAAAAAATAATCTACACCTATAAAGAAGTCGATTCTAAGGTCTGCTTGATGACTCTTTTTTATATTTCAGTCCTTTAATACAATTTTCTCAGCATTTTGCTTCCTGTTTGATTCATGGAAAAGATCAATCATGAAGTTGACATAGCAATTCTGATATTCAGTGTTTTCATCATGCACATGTTAATCATGAAGCACAGGCATTGACTAAACTCAATCCTAAACCATTTTATCTGCAAGCCTTCTCATATTTAAAAGGTAAATATTTGACAAGAAATTGAACAATCCTCAGCCAAGTTCGTTTCTTTCTTTCTATCTCCCCCCTTGACAATAAAGGTTTCCAAACAGTAGAATGTAGGTCACATATGGTCGACGAAGGATTAGGGACCGTATCCAAAAGAATATTCCCCACTGAGCACAGTCTGAAACCTGTTAGGTCTATAAAAGTATTTTATAGAAAGTGTAAAGCCAAGGTAGAAATCACCTTAACTGGGTTATTGACAGCATACCGTACACCACTAGTCTAAATCTGACTGGTAAATGTAGTTCTCTATGAAGTGAACTGGTAGGTGATTTTTCCTTTTGGCTTTGGAGTTAGAGTGACCATATTTTCAAACCTCCAAGTCGGGGGCACTTTAACATTACCGCAAACCCACATGTCGAGCCACAAATTTGTGACCTGCACTGGTCATACAAGGTGGTAGGTATAAGTTTCGTCCTGAGCAGCCTGATTAAGTTGGTTGTCAGCTGCGTTTGCCTCACTAAAGTAGATTGTAACAGAGATACTTTCAGCCTGAACCACTTTTTGTGTTTTAATATGGCTTTGTTTGTTTGCATTTCAACCAAGGGCGACTGAAAATGGACACTTGCAGTGTGAAAAATGCAGCATCTCTATTGGCTGGTACTTTTTGAAAGAAGCTGTAACTTTCCTGGAGCTCTTTGGAAACCGCTGACTTCCTTTTCACTAGGACAGCTAGCCTACCTGTAGTTACCTGTTATTACGTAGCAGGTCCTGTTAAGCTAGGCTAGCCTAGATAAGCTAGACTCATGGTGCATCAGTGGTGTTTTTCTATTGGTTAGAACAGCAACAGCCTTGACAACTCTTGGCAACGACATTGATTAATATACTGTATATAGAGAAAAATCAGTGTGTAAGTGTAAGTACAGTGTATTGTTTTGGCTTGTTGAAACTGGGACATGGGCTGTTCAAAACCTGGACATATTACGGTTATAGATATTTGTTGGGACTCAGGACACAGAGCTCGAAAAAGAGACGGTCCCGGTCAAATGGGGACATATGGTCACCCTATTTAAAGTATAAAGGTTAACCTTCTATAACTAGCTTTTTATCGACATCATGTTTTTCTATAAATGCAGTTCTATAACAAAATAATGAGTTGTGTTGAAGTGTAAACATGATGCAACATTTTTTCATCTACTTGTGAGTTTTTACAGAACTGCAGGCTTTGCAGTAAACATCCATTCCATCTATGTCATGTCTGACAGTTTAATTCATGCTCAGGCTGTCCCACACAGTTTTATGACACTGGTTTTCTCCCGTTGACAGTGGTGCTTGGGAAGTGTTTTTTCTCAGTCTGCATCCAATTATTTCAATGTCAGTTTCCCTCAAAACCAACAGCATATGTATTCACCTTGAAGGAGGAATTGTGTCTTCCTAGCGCACATTTGTTTAAGTGATGCTAAAAGAACAGCTTTAGCAGCAATAGAAGGAAGTTTCTGGTTTGAAATTGCTTGATAGGTTTGTTTTGGTTTTTTATTTGCTCTTTTTTATGCACAGAATGTTGTCTTAAGTAGTTTTGCATGAAGAAAATAAAATCCTTGTCATTGCAGGAGAATCCATGCAATAGCTCTTACTGTTCAGATATGTTATGGATTCATATTTTATAGAAAACTTTGTCAGTTGATGAGCTCGCAGGACAGCTAGTCTGCCTGTGGGAAAGTCTCCAGCCAGCATGGCCAGCCTGCCTGTCGTCAGCTGCTGGTGGTTTGGGGTATTTCAAGATGCCTTGGTGGGTGTCATTTCACGAGCTTCCTACCACCAGCTCAGCAGGAGAACAGCAGTGTTAAGACTACTGTGGTCAGATGGGGTGGAGAGATGATTGAGTGTGTGGGACGAGATTTCAGGTTGAGTATGGGAAATATATTTTCTCTCAGCCATTTAGGACTCAAGCAGCACATAGCTGGGATTCTCATCAAACAGATCAAGTCTGCATTGACACTTCTGACTCCATGTTGGTGCTCAGATTGGATTTTTTGGAGTGAAACAGTTATCTAACACTGAAAAGACAATTTGACCGTAACTAAGCATTGCCAATGTGTAAAGCTGTTTAATGGGCTTGTAATTTTATTTGAGCTAGAAATACGTAAGTAACCAGAGAAAGTACTGCCAAATTATTGAGCTTATGTCAATTAGCTAGCTGGGTACATGAAATCTGCCAGAAACAACTATTTATAGTGGCTACATCCACTGGCACCGACAGGAAAAGAGAAGCTCTTATATTGTCTTCCTCCAAATTCAATTTAAAAAAGGACCATCATAAGACCGTAAAAGAAATAAATGAAAGTCATCAACTCTGTCAATGTTAACTTTGAAACTATAAATGTTGATGGTGTTAGCCCAGTTTTGCCAGACACATAAGCAAATGCATTTCAGTGTGGAACCACTTTACCATGGTTTTCAATCTGTCTACAAACCCCCCAGTTATGTGAAAATGCCATCCTCTCTGCCTGCTCCACTTTTCAGAATATGTTTGCTCAAACAGGCTGTTTGGAGAAAGCCCAAGCCACCCAAGCCCTTCTAGAGGGGCGTGGTTGAACATAGTTCACCTGCATTTAAAGGTACAGACACAGAAACAGCCTGTTCCAAACAGGGCTGAAATAGAGGGGTTTATAGGCATGATCAAATACAGGATCAGAGTGGATTTTTGGCAAGGAACTTCACAGGCATGTTTTTAGGAGCTCTGAGACTTACTTAAACTTCAGAATAATATGTGACTTTTAAAAGACTCTAATCAAAACTGACGCTTCTTGTTGCAGTGAACAAAATGTGAGACGTAGTACATCAATGGGCTCTGTATCCAATTTTTAAAGATCCAGTCTAAGATACTAATACACACTTTTTGATAGTTTGAGTTATAAGCCAATGCTGCCCCCCACCCTTCCCCCCAAAGAGCTGTGAAGTACCATCCAGAGTAATGATGTGATTGCAATTCCAAATGTTCCACATCAGTGAAAGCTTATAGTTGTTAACATAATAACCTCAATAGCACTCCACAGTCAGGCAGTGAATCAAAATCACCCCAATATTACAAGAGTGGCTTTTGGCCCAACATGAATATGTTCTGAATGATTCAAAAGTATCTGCCAGAGCAAATGAAACATGATCTTGCATACTGTATGTGGTTTGAAAACTGTAAGTGCTGTTATTGAAATGCTAAACCATTGTAACAACAACTTCAGCTTCACAGTTAAGGGCATCCTCACTTTTGTCAATCAGCCTTGCTATACTTCCCCCAATGTTAGCAAAGTGGCTGTTGCTGCAAACATTGTGGCATCTGTTTCAGTTGATGTGCATGAATTCCACTTCCTGTTAGCAAACAGGGAAATGTGTCTGAATGTTTCTGTCACAAAAAAAACATGCATTCAAAAGAAGAGCTATGTCAGAAAGGGCTATGGTTGACTTGTTTAACCAAGAAAGTTTTATTATGCAGACTGAAAGAGTGTTTATTGACCAGCACACGGGTGGATGTGTGGTGAAAGTTCAGGACGGTGTATAACCTTAACCAAAGTGTTTCCGCTATTGGCTTAGTTAATGAGATATTTGGCCTATTTTTTATGTTCGGTAAAGGTTAAGGTTGAGACCTCTGGACAGTGAATCAGAAACAGGGACAGGCAGGGAGGAGGCTAACCTCAGCTAGTTGTCTTCCTACAATTAGCTTTATTTAAACTTTAGCTAGCATGTAATCAGGCGGCAAGGAAGCCACAGTGATGACTACGGACTTTACAAAACTTATTTTCCTCTCTCTCTCTCTCTCTCTCTCTCTCTCTCTCTCTTTCTCTTTCTTCATGTAGTGCACGTCCTACCATCCACCAAGGCCAAAGAAAGCCTGTGGAGCTTGTTTGAAGGTAAGTCAGCCTATTTTTAGAATGGTAAGAGTGTGTGTGTTTTGTGGTAAAACAGCAATGCATCGTAGTTGGAGGGCAAATATAGCCCAAACCAAAGGCTATCGCTCAGTGCCTTAAATAGCTCGGCAAAACATGCATATCTTTTTTCCTTCAAAAATGTGTGAAGAAACAGGCACAGGGCTGAGGTACTGTTTTGACCAAAGTGTGTGCAAATGTATTTGTGTTTCAGATGTGTACCTGTGTGCAGTGCTGATCTGTTCAGTGGGTCTGCTGTGTATGTGCATGTTTACGGTGACAGTAACCTGCCAGTACATACAGAGGAAGCAGAGGTTAAAAGGTTAGCAGC
Organism: Labrus mixtus; assembly: GCF_963584025.1. NCBI lineage: Eukaryota > Metazoa > Chordata > Actinopteri > Labriformes > Labridae > Labrus > Labrus mixtus. The sequence continues at coordinate 18,933,252 of NC_083632.1, forward strand.
AACCTTAAGATAACTCTCATCTGACCTTTGATTAATGTAATTTTAATGTCTTCATGTTTTCTGTTATCTTCTTTCTTTCGTCTCTCTGTTGTCTCTACCAAGTATTTTGTTTCCCCCAAAGTCAAAACTCTAAATTAAGTCAATTCCATGTAGAGTAGAAGTTTGCATTTTACCAAAATACAATAATCTTTGGATGAAACGTTATGAATTTATTCCAATATTCTTTATATCTCTGCAGACAATTATCACTTGGTCAAAAGCCCCCAGAACAGGTAAGATTTTATACAGTGATTCACAGCTTATTGCATTGCCAAACTTGTTCTTACGTGTGCTTAACCTTTGGTAATTCTGTCTAAATCCAGCTCAGGGGAGACTGTCACAAGCTTAGTCAATATGTCTCCTGCCCTGCCTAAGAAAGAAAGGAGGTACAGGAAGAAACGGAGCAGAGACTACCAAGAGGAGATACCACCAGAGATACCAGCAAAAGGTAGACAAGAATTCACACCCACAGCTTTGTCCTACAGTAATCACACCTTTTTGAACATAGATGTAAACTTTCTGTATTAAAAACAACTTACAAGCTGCTCATGTTTTAAAAAGCAGGAAAATGTTAGCAAGAGAAACAAGGTAACAAGTTCTTTTTTTCTGTCCCTGCAGCTCCGATTGGAGAGAAAACACGGAAACCCAAACTTTTAAAACCACAACCGAGGAAAGTTGTGTTGGTGAGTTCAATGAGTTTTGCATCTTGATTAATTAAGTTATTATTGTTTATTGTTCCAAAATAATTAGGAATCCAGTCAGTACTAATTCTAAAAATGCAATGCATTTCCTCTTGCATTAAATTTCACAGACCCAAAAAGGAATAGATACTGTCAGTCATATACCTGTAAAAAGAAAAGTACCAGAAAATGTCACAAAATGTGCCGTCTAACCCAGGTTTATTTTTGTCATTGTCACTTGAATGAAGTTGCTTTGTTGCAGCTGGTAATGATTCGCACACAAAGCTACAAGAGGTAATTTAACGGTCGGGTCAGTAGCTTTTTCCAAAAATAATAAAGTACAGACTTCTACAAAAGTAATGCTGCTTAATCATCAGTTATGGCCCTCCATAGATGTGTGGTGGTGACTGTGTCTGCAGAGATCCTATCCTCTGCATGTATTTTGATGTTTGTGGGCGAGATGCTGGTGTGTTTCCCCCAGCCAATGACAGTGTGCAAGGGAGCTTAGGAGTGGATTCAATTCAGCGATTAGCCGTAATTTAAACGGGCTCATATGACAAAATACGCAGTGAGGTGAAACAATGACAACAATGAGGCAATGTGGATAAAGCTAGTTCCAAAAGCAGGACGAACTTTGGGTTTGCTTACACCCGCCGACGGGGACTGGGGAGTGTGCCGGCTTTCTGTTGGACAGGCAGGCACCAAACACTGGTGGCTAGCTTGTGCTAGCATGCTGTAGCTTGCAGTGTAGGTACAAACAGTAAACGTACATACATCCTTCAGTGAGTGTGCGATTGTGGGGGTGATGAGCCCAGGAGGAGGGCCCCAATTTGAAAGATGTGTTTACAAGCTGCAATGAAAAATGCAACTGATTGCAGCTTAAAGTTTGGCAACCTCAACCCAAGAGTCCTGTAAGGGGACATCTACTGAAGTTACATCTAATCTGAGAAGAACATTTAGCTATGTAGAGTGTGGCAGGAATCTTCCACAACTTTCTTGATCATTTTCTAACCACTGATACCACTACAAATACTTATTCTTTCTCTTAAGAATCGTGTTTTTTACCATGCCCTTTTTTCTTCCTTTCTCCCCCCATCTCCAGCCGAAGATTGTGGAGGAGAATCTGACCTACGCCGAGCTGGATCTGGTGAGGCCAATTCCAGAAACCAAGGCATCATGTAGCGGCACTGTGTATGCTCAGATACTGTTCGAGGAGCAGCCGCTATGAAAGGAACAAACACACCACTAGAAACTGTGCCTTGTGTAAAACAGTACTGTCTATTTATAGTCTGTGTCATTTTGTATTCAAATAGTTTGTGAATAGCAAAATATGTATTGTCTTACAGTTATGAAAGCATATGATTTGATGTTTTTTATACCTACCTTCAATATGACCAAGGTGCAAAAGGAGATATTTTGTATACTAGAGTATTTCTCTTTTTTAACCATGTTGAAATCCTGTGTAGCTTCAACTTGGAATGAAATAGGAGTCAACAGAGCTGATCTAAACTATGTTAGTCCGTCATAGTAGGAGGGGAGATGTGAGATTTGATTATTCAATTAATCTGAGCCTTCTCCTCTGATCCAGTGAACAGTTTTCATCCAATATTTGCAACTCCATTCCAGCAGACTCAATCTCTGTGGTTCATGTTCATATCACCTATTTAGAGTCAAGTGTACCCATATCTAAGGTGAGGTCAGATTTGCTACCATCTTAAGAGAAAAATACTGCTTTGAGTTCCGGGTTTATTCAAAAGCACAAGTTACCAATTTTTCATGGATGCGTATTTTCATTCCTGACTTAAAGAAACTGTTCCTTGTCTTCCCTCTCGTTTGTGCGTTAGGTATGGAGCTTTAAGACGGAGCGGATTAGCCAATTTATCAGAAACAATGGAAGAACAAGATAGCATGGTTCTAGCTAGCTAGCTTGTTTGCAAACCAGCGAGGGGAAGGTATTTTGGTAGAATGACAAATGGCAATTTTTTAGCCATAAAATAAAACATCACATTCAGTGGCGGTTCTAGACCACTTTTACTGAGGGGGCCAGGCTGGGGCCAGTTGTTTTGTCAGAGGGGAACATTAAACCACCATTAAACCACCAATGATCACATTAAAATGTTGTTTTGTACGTAATCGTACGTGAATGAAAAAAACAAAAACAGTTAGAACATGCAAGTAAGGACGCTTGTGGATTTATTTATTTTTAATATTGGAGAAACCATTCTAGCTAGAAATTTCTCAGATTCTTCCAGGATAAGCTAACAGCCTCTGAGCTTTAGCTTTAAACCTGCTCTATTTTCAGACAGCATGTCATTGGGAATGGTTTTAATTTTCTCCAAATTTAGGGGGAAAAAAAATTCTGGACTGTGGCATTTTAGTAAATTAAAAAAATCAAAGCCTGTTTGGATGACGGGGAGGGGGGGGCAGTAATGTGGGGCATTCTATGAGATCTTTGAAGTTCCTTGAGCGACTAGAAAAACCATTTTAGAGAATCAGCTTCATGAAGGCGAGACAAACTAAATGAAAGTCTTCCGTTCTAATGGGTGTAGATCATCACAATTTCAAAGTCAGATTTACTCCTGGCATGTTCCCAGCATTATCTGCCTGACGACATCTGCGTCCAGTTTGTTTTGATGTGACACTTCATAATGACCACAACTCCACAGAGCTGATATTAAGGTAGCGATTAGCCCCTCGACCTTCCCCCACAGGCAAGTATGCGAGACCTTTCATCTGGTGCCAACATCAACTTAACAGGCTGTTAGCGCCACACACAAACACAAACATACACATGAGGGTGGAGTTACATGTAGGGTAAACACTCTTCTAAGTTTAAACACATAAAGGCACATCCACTGTTGTGACACCTACACCGTAAAAGCTGTTTGGACCTTTTCACCTTAATATAAGGATTGTGGTGATTTCGTAGTTTAAGATAAGATCAGCTGAAGTCCCACATGCTTTCTCACTTTCCATGAGTCCCAGTGTGAAAGTGCTTAGGCCTCTTTTTCCATTCAGTGATCCTCTGGATTCAGGCATGGAAAAGCAAAGCAGAGTTTTTATAAAACAGTGAACTTGAAACCCAGACAAAAAGGCACCGGATCCCTCCCTTCCCACAGACTCCCAATATCTCATGTGGAGTTACCAGTGAGGTTAGATCAGTGCTGGAAGAAGCACTAAGGTCTTAAACTAAGTACTATTACAACATTAAACAACAACAACAACCAGACGCTCTTCATTACAAAGAATAATCTGGCATCCTGAGTCATAATTAGGTATGGTCAGTACAAGCAGAGTTGCATTTAAAGTTATAATACTTGTTGCACAATAACATTATAAAACCTGTGAGGGTTTATTTTTTGTATATTTCATTCTTAAACTATTAGTAACTGTAACTAACACATCAATGTGTAAGTATACTTAATGTTCAATTGTAGTCACTCCAACTCTCTCTGTCCATACTGAACTGATTACTGGGAGAGTAAATTCAAAGCACTGAAACTAAAATATGTTTTCTTTTTATTTGACTATAATCTTCAGCTTTTTATGCCTTAATTTGTATTTTTTGCATTTTTTTTTTATAGTATCACTGACCAATATTTCATGGTCATCTGAGACAACTTTAACTTTCACCTGACTAGTAACTTTGCTCTTCAGAAATAAAAGGTAAAAAAGTAGTGCTTCTTCTGGAATTAAAACGAGCACATGAAATAGGAGAAAAACAAAATACTTATGTAGAGTATGAGTTCAGAGAATGTTCTTCTCAATACTTTGATCCTTCACACCGCTGAGAGTTAGCCTTTCAATAGTGTATATTTCAAAGGTTCGCCTGTTGCAGTGATAGCTAACATAGCTAGGCCTATCTGTCTGCTAACAGAACTAGAGAGAAAATTGAGTGACTTCAGTTCAATTATTTCACTCTTCTGTGAACCATCAAACCATTACCTAATATGTGGTAGGCGTATTTAGTTACGTAATGAACTAAAAAATATAGCCACTATAATGACTTTGCTAACTGCTAATCGACATAAAATGCATACAGTAGGATGCATGCATATTATTTCGATGATGAGTATAGTTTATCTCCAGTTACAAAGTCAAAGAAGGATTCAGTATCTGTTTAAAAATGTCAAGAAAGTCTAATTTCTTGTTTGTAGCCTGAAGCAGTTATCTTGTAGAACGACTGCTTACTTCCAATATGGCTGCCGGCCAAAGCACATGTGCCACTTGAAAAATCACAACAAAGAAAGTAGGACAGAGGTTTTTAGCTGCGTCACATGTACAGTGTAAGACACCTTATATTTAGCTGGTGTTTCATTTCAATCTTAACCACCATCAGCCTCTGTTTTTAGCAGTCCAATGTTCCATTGTTGTTCTCTGTGTCAGTTGTACAGTTGTGTGTATTATTCACGTATAAAATGCCTGACAGTGACCTTTCAGTGGCAGGCAGAAGTGTATTTAAAATGCCCTTAAACTGTGAAATGTAAAGTTTCTTCCAGACCACATTGTCCTTAATGGGAGTCTGCTAACTCGAACCATGTGTTTGAATTGTGCTCACTGCTCCCTCTCTCTCTCTCCCTCTCTCTCCCCACCACTGACCTCTGCATTCATCAACATTCCAACATTTGTTGTTCATTTTGTTCTTTTGTACAGTTTTTTGTATCAGTAAGTGAAATAAATACGAAAGTGGATTTGAGCAGCATGTGCCTAAATAAGTTTTTCCTTTGTGTTTGCTCTTTGGGTGTTGATGTTGGTTCATCCATCAGACCACAACATTGCTTGAAACTGAAACATCTTTACAACTATGGGCTGGACTTTCATGATCATTTAAAGAGAAATGTATTTCCCTGAAAGGATCAACCACTGTGACTTTGGTCATCATTTAAGTTATCCTCACATCTTGTGGAGTATACCTGAATATCTACTGGAAGGACTATCACAAATGTTCAAACATACCAAGACAATGTGCCCTAATCAGTTCTTATTATTTTTTCCTGGTTATGCAAAGAAAAAAGGGAGAATATTGTTTCATCTTGGGTTAACTTAATAAATACCCAAGTACTCTTTGTGTTTGCTGCTAATTAGCTAATTTCAATACAAATATGCTCAACTATGGTAAAAATGGTACCCATAATATTCTGAAGTTATATGCTAAAAAATAGCTTATATTGTCATTTCAGGCAGTTTTAATGCCCATCACCCTTAGGGGTTTATTTGTCTTGACCTCTGCCACAAAAGAAATTGGCCATATTACGCCCACGAGGTCTTAAAATCAGCTGCCAAGTTGTGGATTGTTTTAGAATTAAAGAAAATATATGATTGTTTTTTTTGGGCAGAAAATGCCATCTACCTTTTTTTTTTTTAACTTAACATCAATCTGATCTAACTAATTGCAAGTAAGTTAATGAAGCAGCGATCCTGCTCTTTTCGTGGTCAAAGAAGGCTCATATATGCTGTGCTTGTTTTTAAAGTTCTATGCCTTGGCTCTGGTATCTACCATTGGCATGGCCCATTAACATTCAGGAAAATACAGTATGGTTAATGTAGTGACTGTAATGTCCAAATTTCTAATTGTGCTTTTATTCACTGCCATAGGTGTATGGAAAGGTCTTGACTTGTAAAATAAACATGCCAAAATGAAATAACTTTGTGAAGTTCCTATTTAACATCTGAAGCAGACAAACCGTGATGAATATATGGTGAATTCTTGTTTCCTAGATTATACATTTTTTGTTGTCTTTCGTTGCGAAACGGTAAGAACCATATGTTCCCACCACCTATGCCACCATTTCCTGTTCACCCGTGACCAATAAACATTTAACCATACCACCTGCCCAATTATCAATTATCAATACCTAGTGTCCAAATGAAGTAAATAAACATATAAACCAAAACCATTGAAATACAATTCATAAATACACACACAGTAAATTGGCTCCTACAGTTAAACGTTAACCACTGAAGGAATTATTTGGACTCAAATTGATCGGTTGAAGCGTTTGCTCTGAGAGCTCTGAACTCTCCAGAAAGAGTTTCACCAAAAGTGATCTCCAAGCTCTAATTCTGTCAATGTTAATCATCACATGAAATAATATCTTTACTGTAACCTAAGCCTGGATTCCCCAGCGTATAATCATAATTCACCTCCATGTAAAGTGGAGACATGAGAGGGGCGCAGCTGTTAGCAGCCGGGATGGGTGTCAGCTACTCTTGAGGTGGTGGAGGCGTTGTAATAAGAGAGGGGGAGATTTAAATGTTATGTTTAGTTTACTTACTACCTCCCAATTATTTTGGAAGGGAAAAGAGAGAGGAAGCTCAGTGTGTACATGGCACAAAAGAAACCCCAGAGGTCAAATGAAAATGTCTCACCCACAAAGAAAACTTGAACATAAAGACGCAGATCTGTAGAGGACTGAGATGGTTTGGGGGAAGTGGTTCATTAGTAATAAAATTTGTTCTGTTAGGTAAATACAGTTTATGTTTTTGAAGTGGGTGGTATTGCTGAAAAGGGAGTATAAAGGGCGAGTCAAGGAGAGGAGAGAAAGGTTGAAAAAAATCCATATTTTAAGGGAGGGGGGGAATAAAGGCAGAGTTCGGACACCATGGCGCTCATTTCCTGTCAGAGCACAGCAGGCTCTACAGACGCTCCCTTAAAAAGAAACAAGTGATGTCACCAGTAAACCAGCCAAACACAACCTATTGTTAGAGCTGAATTCCTTGAGTTTGTCTGTGCTTGTTCTGTCTCCATCTCCGTCCATAAAAAAACGATGCATAGTAAACACAGTCTAACATGTCCTGTGTGGTAACAGTAATGCATAGCTACACTCGCCTGAAAACAAAAAAAAGGATTTAATGATAGACTTTGGTAAATAGGAATCACTAGAGATCATGTAAGGCTCAGAACTCAATGTCCTGCAAGAAACGTATATCAAACGTCCAGCATTGAATAGTCCAAGTTGGAAGATTGACCACTTCCTCCTTGGCCCATTCTGTAAGTACTGTAAGCTATATGCACCACTCTAAGGTCAAGTCTGCTTAAACCACACAGTTAAGGTCTTCAGCTAGACCCACTTGGACGCAACCCATAGGACTACCAATCAAAATAGTTTCAGACTGTTTTGTTTTTCAAGACAAGCGAGTTTAAAAAAAATTTCCCCATGGTCACAAACTTTGTGGTACAGCACTTGTTTTTAAAGTCGTTAAAGGTCATTATGCAAAACACACTTTACCATGTTTTTCTAACACTAATATGTGTCCCTACCCTGTCTACAAAAACTCTTCTTACAGTACTTCCTCATAACAAATGATTCACTCAATGTGATTTTGTTTCCATCAGAATTGTAAGCAAAGGCCTTTCTTGTCAGCATGCTGTAAATGTCTACTTTGTAAATGTTTACCTGATGGCAATCATTAGAAATAACTATCACACAAATCATCTTACATCTGATGGTCTTGTTTGTTTTTGTAGGCCATAACGAGGAATCAGGCCTCATTTTAGTCTTTTTTTGAAACTCCTCACAGTAGGTTCAAAATAGAGTTGGATGATTGTAGCTGTTCTTTTAGTTTTGCACCCAACAGCCTCGTACTGTTACTTGTGCCGCTCTAGAATTTGTTTGACGGACACAGTAACTGCTGAGGATTTCAGTTTGAGGTTTATTAGTCTGCAGCACAGGCGACTGTCATCTCTCAACACTCTGAGACACTCTGCTGTTGTATGGACCTGCCGTGTAAGCAGAACTAATGAGAAACAGCTTTACTCAGGCTTTAGGTTACCAAAATGATGACATCATTCCACCATGACTTTTAACATTGTTAACAGTAAAGAAAGCTGTAAATGATGGATTAAGGATAGACCATTTTGGGTTTGTACACAAAACTCAGTTATTTAATTGTTCAATATATATTAGAATAATGTAAATCCCTGTAAATACTGCTGCTGCTACTATCTATCTAGTTTATATTACTTTTAGTCATGCTCCTATTATATCATTGTTTAACTGTAGGGCTAATACCGTTTTCTCTCTATGAATCTCATACGTGAATATTATCTAGAATTATTTATGTATTTATTTATATAGTTGTCAGTTTATTTTTCAGGGACAATACATGTAGGCACTGTTACATTTAATTAAAGTAATGTATATAGGACTTCTAGCCATGGTCTTTGTTTCTGGTTAAGCTTTTAGGAAATGACTCACACACAGTAGTCCAACTCTGTTAAATAGAAACTGACAATTACAGCAGACATAGGCGAATCTATGTTTTTAAGATGTATTTCTGACTTTTTATGCCGTAATTGTAGAGATAGGACATTTATGGACACAGTCGGGAAACAGGGACAGAGAGTGTGCTGAACGACAGACGGGGAGAGGAGCCTCAGGTTGGATCTGAACCCGGGATGCCCGCCTCAAGAACTACAGCCTTCGTACATTGGGCGAGCAAACCTACCATTCGGCCACTGGCGCCCCAATAATAATTGTTGCATTTAATTAATGCTCTCATGTAGGCTAATAATTGCCTGTTAGGGTTGTGCTGCAGCCATGTAGCACGAACAGTCTGCATCAGTCAGGTCTGTTAGTTCAATGGCTTACAACCATAAATGTCTGCGCTTTGCTTCACAGGGCATGTTAGACGACGGTATTCTATAACAATGGTGGTCTAGTTTTTTTGTGGTCTTATTTTGAAATCCAATGGCACAAGTAGACATTTTTTCCCTTATTCAGCTGGATTGCTTCTCTGTGTTTCTTATCGCTCCTTTAAAGCTAAGTAAGAAAGTAATCAGAGGCTACCAACCATATGATACTGTGTCACTTTAAGGGCTAGTTGTGTCCGCTTGGACAGCTTGAACTAGCAACAGACTGGAAGGACCACTGAACTGAAGACAGTATGAACAATGGTGTGTTTACTTACTTTCCTTCTTACTGCAGTATCTTTGAAGAGTGATGTGTTACAGGCTACTACCAAGAATGTGGGTTGTCCCTGATAAAGGTTGTTCATCATTCAAGAAGACAAGCCGGAAAGATGAGATGTCCTTGAAGGCCAATATAGAGCTCTGGTAACCAAAGACTACTGCAACGTTTTGACAATGAGATTTCTGCTGCTATATGATGGATGGATAACTGTTATGTACCAGAGACCTTAAAACAGGCAAAACAACCAGAAGGTTTCTTGCTGTGTTGATGTACAGTAAAACTCTGAGGCATCTCATGTTGGTTTGAGCTCAACCTCTACAAGCAGTGATTATGGCTTCAAGAAATGCACATGAATAGACTGACCACAACTCAAAATCTTTGACTTTAAAAAGTTTGGAGTCTACTGGGATGATGACTATTCAGTGGAACAATTCAAAACAGCTCAGTGCTTCAGGTAGTTTCAACAATTGTTTTTAAATCAAACTAAGGGTGGTTTCACACTAGGGACTCAGGCTCAGATCCGAGTAGGCTTGACCGCAAAGTCTGGTTCTTTTGATCAGTGAAAACACAAACATACCGTACTCTGGTACTTTTCCCAAGTCGCCTGAAGAAGTGGTCTTGGGCACAATTCATGTGTACTCAAGTACAATCTGAAGGAGATGAGAACGCAACCATGCTCAAACAAGGAAGTGGACCTGTATATGATGTCATTCTAAACTGTTATGTCCATGCAGCATGCGTCCGTTTTGTCCTCTGAGCTGCACGATAAATGTTGAGGAAAGAAGAGTTGTTGGCGTCTCAGAAATAACAAAAAGATCCACAGTTAGCAGGATGGATTCAGTCTGCGAGTGGTTGCCATGGTTGCTTCTTCTTCTTTACGCTTTTTGGTGGATTTGCAAATCAAATATGTGCATACCACCACCTGCTGTATCAGAATGTGTACATACACAAGTGTACTCGGGTACAGAACGATGGTACTAATGTGAACGAAGACCAACGTTGGAGAGGGAAGGGGGGGCAATCAGGCTCGGCATGGTTCTAAATAATTGTGCTAATGTGAGCGAAAGAACGCCCTAAGAAGAACACTGATGAATTGGTTGAACCAATTGGAATTGGAACCAATGACGTTCATAGTCATTTGTTTTGCTCACAAGGCTTCCTAAATAAATTTCCTTTGGTGGTCTTGTGCAAATAAATTAGGACCAGGATGACTGATCACTCTACGTCCTGTAATTTAGGCATATACATTTCTGTACACAATGCCAACAAAGTAATCCAGACCCAGTCATTACAGTCATCATGTACAAACAACCACTCCATGATTAATTGACTTCTCCCCCCCAAAACACTTTCTTAAAAGCATGGTGAATAATGTCAAGTGAATGTAAATCTGTCCTGAATAAAACGTTGACAAAGATTTACCAAGAGGAAAGGAGGCCTTTAAACTTGCAGCCTTGAAAGTCAAGGCGACACAACATTGACATAGTTAGAGGGAAGGAAAGCCACATCCATTCAGAGCTTAGATAAACACATTCATGAATCTGTCCTCATGGTGCCAGCTTTCCCAAACATGTCCAACAAGCCATCACTCATCACTGCACAAATGCAGCTTTACTCTTGTTATGGACTGGAGGACTTTAACAATAGTTCATGAAGATGACAAATGTGCTGGAGTGTTCTGGGAAAAACGTCATAAAGTCTTTGAGACAAATTCTGGAGCCGTAACTCAGCATCCGTGTTTCCATGTTTCTAATGCTGAGAGGGATAAATGCGCATGATTCCTGTTTCCTTAGGTGTATCTAATGATTTATAAGTTTGAAACACCCGGTCTTTTTTGAACGTCTTATAGCAGTTGATCCCTTTTCCACACCTGGGACATGCCCAATGTTTTAAAATGTTTAAACATTGTTCTAAGGAGCAGCAGAAGATAGTCTCCAGTTTGTTCTTCCTTAGGATGCTCTTTGCAAGAACCAGTGCACCCTAAAAAGGGTCCTAGCCACGTGATCAGACTGTGTTTGAGCGCCACACCATCAATAGATAAAAATGGTTGGAGTACTCCTGGTCATGTTTATAGTGCTATTGAACTATATTCACTCTGGAGAAGAGTGATTCTTAATAAGATCTAAATAGTCCTTCACCATGTCGACCTGTTTTTGGAAAAGACATCCAGTATGAGGTCAATGGGAGACTGCCACATGTGACCTGAATGGAAGCTCTATCTTTATAGCCTTGGTGCAAATAACCTGCACACAGACACACAGATGTTTTCCAAGTAGCTGCCTATTAAAGATGCTCTAGATGTTAATAATTTAAGCCTATCTGTCAGAATGACAATAACTTGTAAGAGGGACAGTTCTGTATTTTTCAAGTGGGGTTGTATGAGGTACTTGTCAATAGTAGATATATTAGCCACAGGAGATGCCTGTCAGCGTGGCCCCTTTAAAGGTCACATATTATACTCATTTTCAACCAGTTAAAGTAAGTCTCAGATCCCCCCAAAACATGTCTGTGAAGTTTCCTCAAAAAATCCACTCCAATTCTGTATTTTAGCACTCCTTTAAATACCTCTATTGCCGAACAGGCTGTTTCTGTGTCTATAGCTTTAAATGCAAATGAGCTGTGTTCGACCACGCCCCTCTAGAAGAGGTTAAGGCTTGGGCTTTCTTGCACCAAGCACAATTGTTTACGATGAGAAGGCAGACTCAGAGGGCAGAACAAACACCTAGCTGTGGGAGTGTCATCCACCTTGGGGAGGGGTTACTGCCCTTTGTGATGTCATGAAGGGAAAATCTCCAAACAATGTTAAATGGACTTGAGCTTGTCTAGTCTGGTGACTACTCAAAGCTTTTACACCCCAGGTCACACCTACCAATTCACACTAATTCACACACTGATGGCAGAGGTTGCTATGTAGTGAGACCATCAGAAGTAAAAAAAAATCCCATTCACACAGATTCATACGCCTCCAACAAAGCAGCGGGAGCAACTTGGGGTTAAGTATCTTGCCCAGGGAAACATCGGACATGTGGCTGCAGGTGCTGGGGTTCGAACTCCCCACCTACTGGTTTGCGAGACGACCAACCCCACCAACTGAGCCACAGCCGCCCCTGATCTGTTTGAGCACACATGTTCTGAAAAGTGGAGCAATAAACACAGTAGTGAACAGCAGGAAATGCGCTTCCAAATGCTTTCAAGCAGCTGTGAAAGAAGACAGGAAGGACGGATATGTGGAGAGAAAGAAATGAAATCCTTGCTGGCAGGTCAGTAAAAGACAAATAAGAATGAAGACATATATGACGTTAGTACAGAGTCTGTCTTCATCATTACATGCATATCAACTTGAATATTAGCTTTTATTTATTTGGACATGGACTCCCCCCCCCCCCCTAAAACTAAATCAATTAAAAACAACCAATTTTTTTTTTATCTGTCACACATTTACATTTTCAGTTGTACATCTACAGATGTTGGTATTATAAAATCCTTCCAAATGTACAGTAAACATCACTTAATGATTTAAATTATGTGAATGCGATTTAGATTGTAGCTAGACCAAAAATAAAATGGAGTGTACATGCTCTGAGTGTTACGTCATAGTCTACAAGCCTCTCAGACAGATAAAAGAAACCATTGAACACATATTCTATAAACACAATAAACTATCATAGTGCAAAAGGTGTCTAACAAAAATAATAATTTCATTGATCAAAAAACAGACAGCTCCAGTTGGCATTTTTAGCTTGCTAGCCAAAATAGCTAACTCTGCACTACTTTCTAGCTGTTTAGCCACAGTAGCTTACCCTGGCTAAACTATTTCCTGTAAGCAAGGCTAGCTAACCCTAAAAACTAAATGAATATATAAAATGAATGTTGTTAACTTGCTAGTTAAATTAGCTTTAGCTTACTTTATATGTGGCTTGCTACACTTTAATGTAACATTTAGCATTATGTTCAACTAAATGTTTTGTGGGGAAAAACAATAGAGAAAGAAATTTAAAAAAAAAAGGTTAGAGACAAAACACTTTGTAGAAATATGTTTCTCTTCTTAATGTAAGTCCATATTCATAAAACACACACATGCACTCAAACACACACATACACACTCATCAGGAGCAGTAATGTGAACTCCCGTATACACTACCTCAGTCATTTAGGTCAGCCCCATTTCCTCCAGTGTGACCTGCATATCTCCTGACCTGTATCCCACACTGCTGGGAAGTGACTCTGGCTCATAATCGAGCACATCATACTGTCGCCTGCTGTTTCAGGAGATTACAAATAAATAAATAAAGAGGAAATCCAACAGCAACCAATGGGCAAAAGGGGGAGAAGTAGCAAATAAATAAATGCTGTTGGGTTTGTCTGTAACTTAACATCACAGGAAACAGCATTCTGTGGCTACTTTTCTTTCGTCTATATAGCTGCTACTAACGGCTGTAGAGTAGAATGTATCCCATAACTCAAGCAGAATATCATCTTTCTAAAAAGGGATTATATTTATCATTTTGCATGTCTCGTATTTACATGCACATAATATCCTCTTAATAATGTAGTTTGGTAATTAGCCTGATTAGGTTGTTCAAGAAGAAGAAGATATACTTTATTAATCCCATGAGAGGAAATTACATTTTACACTCTGTTGTTGATAAATGTTACACACACACAGGCTGAAATACACACACATGCACAAACAGGATCATGGACATTAACTAACGGAGAGATCAGAGTGAGGGGGCTTCCCACTGCGATCGATCATTGTGCCGGGTTCGTGCCTTGTTCAAGGGCAACGTGACCTCGGCAGTGCACAGGAAGTGAACCGGCAACATTTCAGCTACCAGACCAAATTCTAGCTTTGGTCCGCAACAGAACTTTAACCGGCGACCCTGCTGTTCTCAACCAAAGTCCCTGCAGACTGAGCTGCTGCCGCCCCAGGTTTACTGCAGTTTTTCACATAACAAACAGGTTTTTAATGATGATTGACCAAAATTCATACTTGCATACTATCTAATATAACAGGGGGGGGAAGTATTTCCTCACAAGTATGTCATATGCAGTTTCCTAAAACATTCTTAACTATGCAACATGTTTTTGGCAGGACAGAGTGAGCAGTTATTTTTGTCATTCAGATGACCGTCTAATCCTCTGGAAGTGTCTGATATTGATTGAACAAAATGACCAAGACAGTTAAAAGGCAAATGGTGTTTTGAATATTTTTAACAAAATGTAATGTTTGCAGCTCTGACAAAAGAATGAAGAAGACAGTAATATGATGAAACTGCATTCACCAAATGCAAACAGTAGTACAAACTATTTAAGGGGAGTTGCAGTAAGTATGAGTTTGAGCTTGAAAACACGTATCTGCCAACACTTCCTGGTAATCCTTGAAACATTCTGTCAAATGTTTCAGTTTGAATACAAACGCAGCATAACCTAAATATAAACATCATCAGGCTCTGACCCGAGCCTTGTTACTTTTGGCACTGTTTAACTGTTTAATATCAATATCATATTATTTATAAATCACTGTTTAACTGTTTAATATCAATATCATATTATTTATAAATCACTGTTTAACTGTTTAATATCAATATCATATTATGTATAAATCACAACATTTATTTATTTTCACCCCACATAACAGAGATGATTGAACTTTGAAGGAGTGTTTGATTGGGTTATGTACTGATTTAAGACAGAGTGTCTTGATACTACAGTTTGTACACAGACAGCACCACCTGCTGCATGATATGAGGTACTACATGGCATTGACTTCAATTGAAGGAGCATATGAAATCCTACCAGATAAATTTAGACAGGTCACAGCTGACTAATGTCTGAAGAATATGGAATATGATACATTATACTGATGACAGAAGTCTGCATGTGTGCATGCGTGTGAGCAAGTTTATGTGGTTGTGTGTGTATGTGTGTGTGGGGGGGGGGTAAAGAATTCAGCGGCTCTGTTACTGATGTATCATATCAAAGTTTGGAAAAAGGCTAAAAGGCTCAGACTGTAAACTATTTATAAACACAGCAAGAGTCAGTACACGTGAACTCTGAAGGTATTTTTAGATCTTAATTTTTTCCTTTATGTTACCAATTTATTTTGATATTATTTTTATTATTGTAATAATACGTTAGTATTGAAAATAAAGTGAATGTTCCTTAACCGCTGATTCAGCAGTTTAATTAATCACTATAAATACATATTCTCCTGAAACCCAGGGGGAAAGTAGTTTGATATTGATTTTCTTTTCTCCATAAATAAAGTTTGATGTCTTTTCTTTTGTATGAACATTTCACTCTTCACTTTTATTCATTAGACATTTGATCGTGTGAGTAACAGGATTTCATTGGTCTTAAGCGTCAAACATTTAATGTCCAAGTGTGAAGTGGGAAAGTCAATGAGACAAACCACTATGAGACAGAAGCATGAGAGATAGAAACAAAATATGATGTACCCCACAGTGGAAAAAAATGAATTGCTGGATCTCAGGAAGATATCGAAATTATTGTAGTTAAATTAACTTGACTGAGAGTGATTGACTTATTGGATGAGTAATTTATTGATGAAAATTCAAGTGTTTTATTTGTCAGGCATAATGTAAGGAAAAGCCTGCTTTGTAGTTTTTTTCTTCTTCTTTCAACACATTTTATATTAGAAAATCAACAAGACATACAGATTTATGAAGGACAATTTGTATTCAGTCAGAAATTACAAAGTTGGTTATTTATTTTGAGGGAGTTAATCATAAGCCAATAACTACAATACTGAATACATGTAACCACGGTACAAATCCCACTGTATTTAACTTGTAAAAGTCTCTTCAGTAAAAGTCTTTCTGTCATTAACAGTGTCACAGCAGTCGTCAGGGTTGTTACATCCCCTGTGACCTTACAAACATTCAGTCAATAACATTGACCTCGTTGTAGTTTTTGTTTGAGCAGAATGCTCCTGGAAACAGTTGCTGTCTTTTTTTTTTTTTAATTTAAATTTCTTCCAAATACAGACCTGGTAAAAGAACAAACTGTGCTGCTGTAGCTGCTCACAGTCATAAAGTTTACTGACAGCAAACAGCAGTTGCCTGGGAACAGACGAAAACAAATCCCATGTCTGGCCAAGTGAGTCTGTCTGACAGAAAAAAAAACATTGCGCAACATGTCGGCTCTTTCTTTCTACAAATCCACACATGTTGTATTTTCTATGGAGTTCTCGTGATACAGACTTTACTTTCAGATTAGATTTTGTATCTCATTTAGTGTCTTTCCATTTTCCTCCCTGTGCCAGATTTAAGGGAGTGGATTGTTAATGCAGGTAAGAAATCATTGTTTTTAGTGGAGAACGTATTGTGTGCTTATGTTTGAAACAAGTAAAGATTTACTTTAACTTGCTTTCATAAATACTTCTACTTATGTGATCTAATGCCGTAAGAATCGCAACATTCATTAGAGGCAAAATGAGCGACCTTTTACATATACAGAATTCAAGTGTCTCTCTGAGTCGTGACTGTCTACAGTGAGTGAGAAGTGCAAATCCTGCTGGCTGTGTTGTTGTCTGAGCTGTATTTAAATCGTGTTTACATGGATGGGACATCCTCTTGTGTATAAAATTTGTCAATTTATGTGCAATGTGAAGCTACAAGCTAGCTAAAGTGTGCTAACATTAGCCTGCTCAAGGCCAAGGGCAGTTTGGTGTGTCGCTGGAGGAGAGCGCAGGCGTCAGAATAGCATGAGGTGTCGCCAAACAGCAGTTTTGTTTTGGTTTCATGCTGGTGCTCAAGGGCGACATCTACTGGATCAAAAAGTCGCACTTCTCCTTTAAATACAACCATCTTCTGGACGAGTTACGGTAAAGCACAGGAGAATTGCTCTTTGATTTCCTCATTAATTGTTGTTCTGTCTGTACTCGGATAATAAACTCTTAATCACTTAGGCACTTAATCAAAGCAGATCGAAATGATGAGTTAATTTGCTCTGCCATGCTTTGTCAGTCATGTGCGATAATGTAACAGATATGTTATCTGCAGGGAGCTGAGCTGTGTTTGGTAACATAATCTCTTCCATGGCTCCCACTGTCAGCTCCTCTGTCACAGTGTATCACTGACTGCTTTTAACTACAGACCACATCTATGTCATATATCTCTCTCTCTCTCTCTCTCTGCAGCAGCATGGCCAAGGGAAAGAAAGCCACACAGACTAAAAGTAAGACTATCACGTTGAAAATGGCACAGGACTGCGTGAAGCTGGCAATGGACGGCAAACGTAGTCTGGACCTGAGTTTTAAGGAGATCAGCACGGTGCCTACATGCATCCAGAAGCTGTTTGAGATGGACGAGCTGAACCTGAGCAGGAACTTCATCAGAAAAGTCCCGGACTTCACTGACAATTTCATCAGAATCCAAGTTCTGGATCTGCACAGCAACTATGTAAGAGGTTATTACTGGACATATTCTGATTTGTGTGACTTTAGAAGTTTCTTTATTGAGTGACTGTTAAAAATGTCACTGCAGTGCTTCAAATCACAATACGATCCTTATCCTGAAACCTTATTGACTTTTTTCATGCTGTAATTATCAGGATTTTAAAGGGGACATATTGTGAAAAATCCACTTTTACAGTGTTTTTGAACATATATTTGGGGAATCTGAGTGTCTACTGACCCACAAAATGTGAAATAAGTCCATTCAGTCATTTGTTTGTGGTCTGCATAAGTCTTACAACACAGAGAAAAATGTTCCGTTTCAAATTTGCTCTCCTTGTGACATCACAGGGGGAATCTGGTAAAAGAAAAAAACCCTCCCCTCTTTTGCTATCTCCATCCATGGACTCCACTCCCAGCCTAGAGCAAATCTTTTTACACAGGTCCGCCATTTTTATTCCCGCTCGTGAAGGACCGGAAAAACTCAGGGGGGCTCATTGCATTTAAAGAGACACACACACCTAAACGGAGCGTTCAGAGAGAGCTGGTTTATACAGGGTCACAAACCTCCTCTGGTGCTTGATTCATGTTATATTTTGACCAAAGCACAGCACAGATGTTTCATTTAGACCACAGGGGACTGTTTGAAAAGGTAGAAAAGGGGTTTAATATGTCCTCTTTTATTAAAACATGACCCCACTAATTTAACCTGTAACGTTATCGTGGAACTATTGAGCTATAAATAGCTTTTGTATAAAACATTTTTTATTTTAAAAGTCCCTTTAACATCATCAAGTCCATCTCTTCAGAAAACTGAAACCATGACCTACACCTCATTAAGCTTGTGAGTGTTTACCATGTATTCACTTTGGATATCAAGTTGCACTGTGGGAAGTGAAGGCTCTAATGGTATTGAAGGTTAACCCTTGTTTAGTAACACATTTCATGATCTGTGTACGTTTGTTTCTTATGATGTAGATACATTATTTAAGATTATCTTCACACTTTTGGATACCATGCATTCCTTTTATGAAAATGGTTTCTTTTGCAGGTTGTACTTTCCTTTGCACACTTCGTTTGACTTTGTTCCGTACATTTCCATGGTAACCATTTAGTGCTGTGTACTTAGATTGACTCACTGGGTCCCTTTTGTGCCCTGTGATAGCATATCCACGGATACTTTTCAGATTTTCTGGTTGCTTATCACTGTATTATGTATGCAAAGCTGGAACAGCCCACTAGAGGGCAGCAGGGTTTTTTAAGGTCCAACCGTCTCCCTGAATCCCCATTTTAACTTCTTTTTTTTTTTTAAAAAGCCTCTCCCACTTGCCAAATGCAAGGTATGGGCTAGGTGTGGGAGGAATATTGTTTTGGCCTTGTGTCATGAATTCCTAATATATCCATGGAATGACACAGTGTGCCTATTGTCAGTGACATGCTGCAGACACAGTAGAGGTTTGCACAGTGGGTTTTGGAAAAACAAATGTGTGAGTATATTCATGATGCAATGTTTTATTTGTAATCTAGTAACCAAAATGCCTTTGTGATTACGAAGTCTCTAGTTGGATGCCAAGGTGTCTTACACTTGTTTTCATGCTAAGTATGAATGTGCCCAAAAGGTTAATATAGGCAGAAAAATAAGAGCAATAAAGTATCAAGAAAGTTATCAAGAAATCACTGTAATTTAAAAATATAAGGATTGAATATTGCAAGGCATCGTGCTTTGTATTACTGAATGTGTTACTGTTTTTTTTCTGCAGCTGGAGGCGCTCCCTGTGACAATCGGTCGTCTGCAGAGCCTCCTGATTTTGAACCTGTGTAACAACCGTCTGACGAGCCTCCCCAATGAGCTCGGCTTCCTGGTGAAGCTCCGCACGCTCAACCTGGGGCTCAACCTGCTGGACGCCCTCCCTGCCTCCCTCGCAGGATTAAAAGAGCTCCGTCACATCGGCCTCTCGGACAACAGATTCACCCGCTTCCCTGGCTGCCTGTCCAGGCTGACCAACCTGGAGAGGGTCATCCTGGACAGAAACCCCTTCCTCACTGAGAAAACAGACAGCCAGGATTCCATGACCACCGAGAGGCTGTGCATGGTGAAGGAGAGCTTCCTGTGTGAGGGCTGCCTCAATAAGTTCCAAACTGAGAGGAGGATGCTAGAGGACGCGGAAAGGGATGAGCCTGAACCAAAAGTGGTCCTGACTTGAATGGAAAGTAGAGATCAATCTCTATGTAAAGAACACAAAATATTCATTGCATTTACATTACAACGATTAATAAATACTTCATAATTTGAACTCATGTCAAGCTCAAGAATTGCAAGATAATACTGTTTTCTGAACTTTTTACTCTAAAGTCGTTTTAGTTGCTGATGTCAGAAGACTTTAGGCTTCCTTGTGAAGACAGTAGGAACCAGTGTTATAAAACCTCTAAATTAAATATATATCAACTCAGTAACTGGTATTAATTGGAGTGTTATTCAGCTTGTGAACTCGTTATTTTTCATTGGTATTTTCCTGTTTGTCCACATTATAACTTATAGGGCTTGACTTCAAACAAAATACATAATACAGTTTCCGATAAAAAACTAAATTTCCAGTGGTGACAGTGCCCAACCTCTAGTTTCTCTAAAGTGATTTCCTCTTTAAGATGTTTGATAGGCAGCTCTAAGTCTGTATGGGAGTTCAGTTGAGAGTCTTGGGTTCAAGTCCCAGTGCGGACCAAGTCTGGAAACTGGTCTGGTTGCTGGAGAGGTTCCAGTTTACTTCCTGAGCACTGCCGAGGTGCCCTTGAGCGACCCCCCTCCCCCAGAATCAGCTCAGGAGAACTCACTGTGGACAGCCCCCCCCCCCCCCCCCCTCACTCTGATATCTCTCCTTTAGTTCATGTCCATAGGATCCTGGTAGTACATGTGTGTGTTTCTGCCTATGTGTGCGAATAGCTGAGTGTAAAATGTAATTTCCAGTTCCGGGATTAATTAATTAATTAATTAAGTCTATCTTCTTCTTCTAGTTCACAGAATAATATATAATTCAATTTCACTGGGACACACATTTGTTACTACAAATGCGCTGTTTTAAAATGTACTGAAAATCCTTTTTTTCATTCTGGATGTTTAATAATTGCTTTCGCCAATAGAGGGCAGCAAAGACTTCCATTAATGCTCACTGACTTCCATCATCTGTCATTAACTGTGGATCTTTAAACAAGCTCTGACTATGCAACATTGATTTCAGTTAGTATTCTGTCAATACATTTCCAGTACCATGACTAATGCTGATGTGATTTGATTGGAAAAGTTGTTTTTTTTAAGCAGTGATGAATAATAAATCGTCTTGCCACTACCACTATTACCACTATTTTCTTTCACATATATGAACGTACCTATTGGTGGGAAAAAATAATTTTCATGTTGAATTACTTGATTAGATTTATTTTAATTTGTAAAATGAAAAAAAATAAAGTACTTATCTGATGAGTAAACATACAATTAAACTGTGATCCATCAAAAAATCAGGCCGTCTTCATGTCTTTATCGACACACACTGTAATGGGGGGTGTGAATTCTGTTTTGATTTAATGAAGGATATGAGTGGTTAATATGTTTGGCTGACAGGAAGCTTAAGGGCCCGCCTCAGCTCCACCTCACCTTTTAAAAAAAACAATGGGGGCGTCATCGAGGCTACATCCACATTGTATAGCCTATAGATTATTGTTGGTTCTCCCAACTTTTTTTAAAGATAACAAAAACAAAAGCATTGCAGCCGTAACTATGTCATGTTCATTCTAATCTTATCTCATTACATTAATAAATGAATACTCTTTCACACTGCGTCTTCTGGTCCCACCTGACACAAACAGTCAATACAAGCTGACACAGCAAATAACCGCAGAGGCTCGCACCATCCCGTTTTTTTACCACTTGGCTGAGCTGCAGGGTGCTGAGTAGACTGGATTTAGATCTCTGCAGATCGACTCATTAAGAGGAGAGCTGCTTGGTATTGACTCAGCGGTAATAAGAGACAGAGCAATGTTTTAGAAAAAGAAACGAGACATCAACAGCCTCGATCATAGCACTATTACGTTTCCTGAATTTACCTAAAATCCATCGTAATGGATTGATAACTCAACCATTTAAATCAAAGAAAATAGAAATCAAAACAAATGTCATCTGTGACTGTAAGTTCCAGCGGTTAATGCTGCACACTGTCAATGTAATTGAGTTTTTTTGCTTCTGTTCCTCATTATTGCAACAGTGGCTCTCTTGAAATCTATTCTTACAGCAAGAGCTATTAACACCGACACACCATCGACCAGATAATCAAGAAAGATGACCTGTACAACCTGTTTATTTTGAGATATTTTTCTTGGGGTTGATCATGGTTTGGTGTAGCCGTGTGCAGCAGAAGCTGGAGGTCCGTCACAGCTGAACAGTCTAATGCTCTTTGGGCAACGCTCCACCCATGCCTGGGCACTGTCAGTGCTATTGAAAATCAATGCACACACATGCACACACATATATAACGGCATGTGCTGCCTTTTTGTTTCTCCCTGATTTGCTTCTCAGCCTGTCCACAACCCTCCAACCCCCAACTCCACCACACCCTACCCACACATACACCCACACACACACACTCCTACTCTTATACGTCAATCGCCCAAACACCCACAAGCAGGTAAAATGACTGAAACAGAATTGCAGTAGAGGCAGAGCAATGTGGCCACAAATAGAATGTAATTAATTCTGATTGTCTGGCCTTGGCTCTTTTATTGGTTAAGATGGAGGGCACTTGGACTTTGTCACAGGAAATGAAACAAGGACCACAAAAAGCCATTGTGGGGAGATAAAGGTCCCTTTACTATTAACATTTTGAGGTACTTTTTGTACTATTCAAATAAAATACAAAATACCTTAGTAGTTTTTTTTGTTTACATCCATGGGGCCCTGATGCAGCTGCAACAGATTAACAGATATTGACCAGAATACCACTATATACCATGCAATGTGATGCGATGTGATGACATCGAGACAAGACGAGACAATAGACTGTATAATACAAACTGATATAATTTGATGTGATGCGAAGCGATAAAACGCAAAACAGTGCAATGCGGTATGCTAGATGCGATGCAAGGCGTGGCGTTGAGTGGTGATGCGTTGCATTGCGTGGTGATGCGTTGCGATACAATGCTAAATGATGCAATAGGATATAACACGTTGCGTTACGATACGATGTGATTCAATGCAGGTATACTGAAATGCAAGCATTTAATGGAACCACACACTGGCTCTCTCAGCAGAAATACAGACACAAAGCAAGCGTCAACCTCCGGTCTTGAAAAATGAAGCCAATGCAGAAGTGCAAAATCCTGCAGTTCGTCGAGTGTCCACTTGAGGCCGGCTCCAAGAACACAAGGACATCACATACACACGACAGGCAGAAAAACAGTTTTTACAGCTTAAATAAACATGTTTACAGCCTGGTACAAGAAACGAAACTGATTAGTTATAGTCCCCATGGGAACACACTGTACGAGGGGTGAACCTTTAAAAAGCGGCTCCATTTTGATTTTGAAAACGATATGTGTTATCCATAATTAAGCGTGTAGCTGACATGATTGACAGGTGGGCGCGATGTGGCGGCTGTCAAGAGGCTTTAAACCCGCCTCAGCTCCAGCTCTCAGCCTGTCGTTAGGTGGATCGAAAGTTAGGCTGAGACAGCATTTCCAGCATGGCGGCTGCAGCCAATTAGCCCCCAGAGCCCCCTGCTGTGAGACGGCTGAAATAATGCAATAGAATTGATTCATTGCGTGGATATGAGAGGAAAATAGAAGTATAAACTCCTCTGGCAGAAACAATGGGAGAAGCTGTTTTATTAATGCATTCAAATCTTCATTTAACTTTTAAAATCCCTGACCTTTCTGCGAACAACAACTCTAATGGCGGACAACAGGACAAAGGAAGTTGAGAAACACAGTCAGACAGGCAGAAGGCTTCCATCCATATTGCATACGCCAAAGTCTGCTCTCCTGTCACATCCTCTCATAACCATTAGTGGATGAAGTCATGGCCCTGTGCTAATTGTCAGTGACAGAGGAGTGAGGAAGGATAATGGGGGCAGAGAGGGGTTAGAGAGAGAAAGACAGACTCAGACAGACAGACCTCAGGGGAGAACACCTGCCTGCAGCGCATCTCTTCACTCGGTCACACATCTCTCATAATGAGCTCAGATTTCATTTTCTCTCCTCTAATTAAAATATGTGAGGTGAGAGCTTCATTACTCGGCTGTTAGTGTTTTATCCGCCAAAGTACATTTCACCAGGGGTTTGAGATTACAGTGCAGGTTAAGAAAAAAAAACCCTCTGGTGTCCTTACATTATTTTGCTGCTGCATTTGTGTTATAAGATAGAATATTTCACAGAATAAAGGGAAAATCTTGTCAGGACATGTATATATAAGAAGCTGAATATGCTGATATTCAACATTGTTACGGTGGCTGGGAAGTGCCAAACAAAATTACAAGGAGTGAAACACTGTTACATTTTAGAAAACAAATTTACAAAAGCAAAGAAACCAAGAACAAAACAAATTTAGATTTCAGAAAATAAATTTACCAACCACAGAATTTTGGGGGAAAGTTAATGTACCAAATGCCGGAAGTGACGAAAAGCTAAACAGTCTTACCTCGCTCATTGGGTTCCACAAAACGGGCAAAACATAGTTAGGTCACCATAGATACCAACACATTTGGCACAGTCTTTCTGCCCCAAAAAAAAACTGAATTGAGCGCTTAATCACTTCCGGGTCACTTTTGGCATTTGGTACATTTCCTTTACGGCAGGATTGTGCCGTTTGTTAATTTGTTTTGGAGACTGGCAAAAGTGTGCCACTTGTAAGTGTGTCTCAGTGTTCGTTAAAGTGTTTTATATCTTGTCCATTTGTTTTATGAAATGTAAGTGTTTCACTCTTTGTAATTTTGCTTTGCACTTCATCGTATTATAAACATAAAACTAAACGAATAATAGAAAATGACGAAATGTCCTGTTTTGTTTTTCAAATCATGTTTAAAACATTGTTTTTACTGGAAGCAGGCAGATGGACTTATCCATCTTAAATGATTGTATCTATTTTTTGTCTTGAGTGTATATTGTGTTGATGTCTGAGGTGTACAGGATGAATCCAGACACTTCATCAAGCATCTTTCTTATATGTGCACATGTCTTGAAAATGTAATAGTCTATGGCAGTGGTTCCCAAAATGGGGGGAGATCATGAGATGCCCTCCAAAAAAACAAATACAAATTTAAAATCACTTAAATTTTGTATTTTTTCCCACTGTTGTAAAAAAATATGAAATAGTAGTTCTAAATAAAACCATATCATGAAGTGAAATTAAATTAAATCAATGTGTAAAAATGCTTAAAATGACAGCAACATTGCCAGTGTCTGCTGCTCTTTACACTTAAATATGCACCCCCACCTGTGAGTCTGTTTATGACGTTAGTAACTCAGTGCTGAAGTGGAAAGAAGAAAACAAGAGTCCAAAACAAAGGCAACGACTCAACAATCTGCAAAAGAGAAAAAAAAATGTTGAAGCTGGCGGGCAGTGCGTGCACCCCATGCACATACATAGGTTACAGACCTCAGGCGGGTGGCACAGGTTCAATTCCCACCTGTGGCTCCTATCCTGCATGTCATTCCCCCCTCCCTCTCCCCCCGAATCTCTCACTCTATCCACTGTCCTTTCTCTCAAATAAAGACACTAAAAAATAAATAAATAAACCTTTAAAATTGTTTAAAAAGAAGCCGATACGTCCACATGAACAGCTCAGACTCTGACACAGGGCATATATGTTCATGTTCACACACTTTGTTTGTTTATAGAATATGTAACATTCAGGTCATTTCTTTTAAATCATAAGTGTCAATGTCGATACATCCCCTCCGTCTGTGCCGGTGACTGACTGAAGAGGCCCATTGTAGTCTGTCGGAGGCGATCAATTAGTAATGCTAAGTCAACAGTCACACCTTCAGCAGCCCCCCTGCTGCTCTGTTTTAGCACAGCCCACCCCAGCCAATATGAAATATTAATTACCCTCACAATCAATATTTAAAAAGCTTTTCTCAACACTGTGGCAGCTCCTGAGGACTAGTTAGCATTCTGGTGTACCCTCAGAGACATTATTTGACCTCCTTGGCCATGGGTTAGGGGGGACAGGAAAAACATTAGCATTCTCTTCAAAGCATGCTGTAAAAGTGATCCTTTTTTATATAAGGAATTGTGTAGTTCAGCTAACCAGAAAATGGATGGTTGTGATATAACAGAAAATGTTCCCAGGTCACACCACACTATAAATGTGTTTTTGAGTCAAATATGTTGCTATGGGTGACATATCAAGTAACCTGCCAATTTAACTGATCATAGTCAATCCATGTTTGTTTTGTGGGGAGGAATGAATCCACAAACTGAATGCTCTGCGTTGTTATGCTGTGAACCGCACAACACAAGCACTCCAGTTTATCTAAAAAAGAAACAAGACATGAATACTTTCTGAAGGGTCCGCACTCGTCATATATGGAATACATGTGACGTTAAGTGATGCCTTTGTGTTGCCATGTGGGAAGGTAAATTGAACTTTTTTCCAAACAGAAAGTCAGAGCCATACACAAGTGTATTTTTAAAAGCTAATGGTTTAAATTGAGTCTGATTTTAGGGGGTTCTGCAACATCCTCAGCGCACCTACTTCTGGCATCTCTGGTCTGATGTTGGTCTTACAGTTTGGTGGGGGTATAGCTGTGAACACTGAAACAAAGAAGGCAGCAAACACAAATGTATTATCTCATGTATTAGGATCCTTTTTTTATTGTCTGATCATCCTGGGATCCTCGAATATTAAGGCTGATGTAGGGGTTTTTTTCACCGCAGGGGGCAGTGTTTTATTTTTATCTCCCCCAAAAAAAGGTTCAAATTGTTTACTTAGACATCCACGGCCTGGATAAACATTTACCTCAGGCTGCGAGGGGGGCTGTCAGTCAGGAGAAGTTGTTACGCAATCTTGTCAGAGTCCAGCTGCAAAGTCTCCTTCTCAAGGCCCACAAGCAGATGCAGATCACCCCACTGCCCCATGTTTATACCCAGCTTTGACAGAGATCAAATACATATGTATGACCTCGAGTGCTGTCAAGCCCTAAATCACATTCCACAACATGTGTGCTATAAGTATCATGAAGTTTAAACTGTGGGATGAGAAGCAGACACACTATAGTTCAAAGTTAGGTGAACCTTAAGGGGCTGCTGCTGGTCTATTGTCTTAATATTTTCTTGTGTGCATGTGTAATTACCTTTGTTTCTAACTGAACAGGAATGTAACATATGAAAATGACATTCTTTTTAAGGATAAACTATTTCATTTTGTAATAGACATAACAGAGACCAGAAAGCTCCGAGACCAAGACAAGACCAAGACCTTTAGGGATTGAGAACGAGGTAAGACCAAGACCATAAATATCACTGACAAATCATCTTCTTGTGTGCAGCAGGCCTGTCACTCACTTAGACCGTAACACCAGAAAGATTGTGGACATGACCGTGGGATGAAAATCCAATTATAAATTAATTAAAACTATTTGTTCTTTTAGAAAGAGGCGCTTCCCTTCTTATCACAGTAACAATGTGGCCAAATATCCTGTCAGTGGTGGTCTTGATTTAAGATCCGGAGTCCGCCCAGTCTAAGACCGAGACAAGACCGAGTAAAAATGCTTTTGATTCTGAGATGAGACCTTTAAAAAGTGGCCTCGAGACTGGTCTTGAGACCAAGACACATTTTTAAGTACTACAAGTTCATGCTGTTCAATCGCAGTAATTGACAAGAAGAGTCTTGCAAATCTTCTTCATTAAAAAGAAAAAATCCTCCTTTTCTGATTTCATTATTGTTGCAACTATTAACAAGGCCAGCCTCCTTCAGCTCTGCATGTGCAAGGACATTTTGATGTGACTGATTTTAACCATGGTAAGTTGAAAACCTTACTATATTAACAAAAGGAGTTTGTTCCTAATAAAAAAAAACTGTTCATCACCATTTCTCCTTTTTCACATCTCTGTGTTCAAGCCCTCAAACATTACTGCACAGGTGTGACATGTGGAACACAATCATCAGGATCAAACATTAGAAGCCACAGGAGATTTAATTATCAGTGAACAGCATGAACACTGTTTCAGAACGACATACATTATTTATATAAAAACTGATTCCCTCATTAAACTTAAGTAGGACCCCTACAGGTGTAGACTTGCAGAGATTTATGCATAGTGTGTGACTAAATGAAAATAAGAGCAATAAATGACGCAAACTCAAAGAAGTAAACGTGATTTATATGAATGCAATGAATAATTAATGACGAACAATATATGGTAAGTTATGGATTAAATTAATTAAACTGTTGAGTGTTCATCTATTACTGGAGGTGAGGGTAAAGGTCAAGGACATATTTAATCCTCTGAAAAGATAGTTTGGTTACAAAGAAGCCATCTTATAAAAGCTCCTGTGGGCATGAGGTCAGAGCTGTAAAAAAAAACAGTGGGATAATTTAAGTGGCGGGTCTGAGGACCCTGCACAGTAGATGTCATTTCCTATACAGGATGTTGATGCATTTTAACATCTTTTGATACTTTTTTCTTGCAATAGCTTGAAACACTAACATGAAAAATCTTGTTCTGCTTTCTTCAACTGTCAAACACATCATTTAAGGTTAACGTTAGAGAATAATCAAGGCAATGCTTTGAAAAAACAAACAGGGACTGTTGAAATAAAAGAGCGGTAATCTCTATCTATTCAACTACGTTCACCTTCTCACAGCATAGAATTTGTTTCACTACAAAAACTTGATCTGACTTTTTTTTTGTTAGAGTTTCTAGTACAAACCATCAGGGGGTTGAGGGGTTAACATAATATTGTCTGGGGTAAAAGCTGAAATATCTGATGGTATGATTTTTCTCTCCAAAATAATCTCCTTTTCATTGTATGTGGTTGTGTTGCAGTTGGATTTAATAACCTTTTTTTTATTTTAAGGCTCAATTAAAGCGGGGTACACACTCAGGGGCGCTGCTTGTCAGCAGGCAAGGCAGGCAATTGCTTTGGGCCCCAGACCAGTAGGGGAGGCCCGGAGGCCTGAATAACTTTGAACCGAAGCAGCAACCCAAATGTGTTAATTTTGCAATGACAGTAGGAAACCTCCCTAAGGGGGCCCCATCTGAAAGCATTCACTCTCATTGCCCTGCTTAACGCTGGTTTGGAGGGCAAATTACCTTTTGCCGAGGGCCCCAACAGACTCTAGAATCGCCACTGTAAACAATACAAGATAATCGGCCCAATTCCCCTCTTCCAACAAGAGTCAGCAAAGACCCGACTATCTGATGGCTCCAAAGATTATATTGACAGATTCTCCTGTGAGGTGTGTTAAGAGTGATTTTTACCTCCCCGATCTGCTCGGAAGATGATCTGGACGAATCGGGCCCCAATTTGAAATCTTATATATCAAAAGTGTTCAATATTTACGATCAGAAATCCTGTTGTGTGGGGAGAACACCGAGACTCTGTAAATTGTCACGTGGGACGGAACAATAGCCAATAAGAAAGCAAGCTGACTGAAGCAGGAAGCACAACACACGTTACCATGGCGACGACAGTAAACACAAAACATAAAGTTAGATGGATGTCGTAAATTGAGGACCAACTTGTTGATTTGTGGCAACAAGTCAAGTGTTTATATACAACATGTCATGTCAAACAAACCACAGTCCAACTGACAAGGAAAGGAGTTGGACCAAAATGTTTTGGGTGTACCAGCTAACAGCTTGACCATCATGTTTGGTTACTCTTAAGTCACGTTTGACCGCTCGAGATTACACGTTCTGATAGTCGAGACTTTGGTTGTTGGTGAATGAATCGGTTAGTGTGTGGTGTGCTGAGTTGGTCGCCTCGTTGCACACCACACACTATAAGAACTTAATCTGGCATGATTTGTCGTCATGTGTGGGCTCTCTCACATTTTCAAAATTGTTTATGAGATAAAGAAATATATTAGTGTGTGCCAGGCCTAATGAAAGATTTTAACATTGTACATTTGACCAGAACACAATGTCCATCAGCTGTTTATCTTCTTAGTTGTGGCGTCATAGCAACAAAAGTTTGAAAAAAAAACATTGAGTTCTAGAACGTTGTCTTCATTGTGACAACATAGACACAAATTTTTAAACCCTCTCTGCCTTCAGCCAGCCTGCTCATTTGTGCCTAGAGAGTGATCGTGTTGGAGTAATTTTGAGTCTGTTGTTCGAGTTAAACCATTTTGAAAGTTTTTTGTCAGTGCATTTCCAAATTATCTTTGAAAAGTATCTGTTTTCGATACACTTCAACTGAATGTCCATGGAGTTCATTGAAGGGAGCCGAGGCGTCTACAGACCCGTCAGGGTTTTGTTCGACACTCCCATTTATGAGCGCTCACTGCAGATCTGCTGGGACATCCAGTCATATAAGATCAGGATCGCAATGGTGGCTGAATTCTTACGTCTTCAGAAGAAGAACGAGCTCCCAGCTGAGTTTACTGTGGAAGACCTGACAGACCTGCTGTTGATGGAGAGCGAGAAGTCTCTCAGACTGCAACTCTGGGACTTTGAGTTGGAGGATTTTGATGACGTGGACGTCAAGACTCTTCTCAAGCTGGTGTGGGAGGTGAACACCAGCTTGCAGATAAGAGATGTGGAGTTTGAAGCAAACAGATTGCTTAACTCACCAGAGAAGATGCCACCGTCCTTTCAACATCCCAGGATCATCAGCCAGGCGCATGAATATTTTAGGATCCTTGCAGAACAGCATCATGAGGTTCCCATTTCCAAAAAGTTGGGCCCACAAGGGGTGGTGATGGATGTTGTTCCCAAAGTCCTGCAGGACTTATGGGTCCCTCCAAAAACCACCTCCCGGGAAATGCCCTCCCAGCAGCTGAGTAAGATGGCTGTCGGAGTCACAAAGGCTGTTCTGGATCGTGTGTCCACTGCTCTGTGTACAAATCCATGGGAGATCTCCTTTTGTAGAACCATGAGAGATGACATGGTCTTCTCTATCACAGGGAAGGTGAGACAGATTTACACTCCAGGCAACCTAAAGAAGAAGAAGAACTGCTTTGAAGCACAGTTGTTGAACACCATCGCTGATGTCGTAGTTGGGCACATCTGTGGGCTGTTTGAGGCTCAAGCTCAAGCTCAAGCGGACATACCTGCCGATGAACACCCAGCCAACACGGCTGTTCAGAGTTCAGAGTTTACCTGCCAGGCTATACCAAGCCCTTCAACTCCAGTAACCCTGCCAGCTGAGCCATCAGTAATCGCTCCAGTGCTGGATGAGGAGCCCAGCAGTGACCCGGACTCTGTAGTCGTGCGAGCTCCAGAACCATCTGTAACCCTGCCTGCTGAAGCTACTGTCCTTGCATCAGTCCTGGAGGGTAAAGTGATAGATGTTCAACCCGACGAGAGACCAGCCTCGGCTGAGGTTTCCTCTCACACTTCACCACTGACTACCGCTGAACTTCCATTGAACATTTGCATGGATGAGATGATGTCCTGTCCCCTGCCAGCTGAAGCCTCAGTTAGTGCTCATGTGCTGGAGGGTGAGGTTATGGATAGAAAGAATAGCGGTGAACCAGACTCAACTCCAACACCTACCTCAACCCTGCCAGCTGACAGCATTATCCATACGCTATTCCTGAAGGGTGATGTTTGTAATAAGCAGCACAGTGCCGATCAAGAACCAGCTGAGTTGCATGCTCAATCACCTCCAGTGCCTGATTCAACAACTCCTGTAACTCCTGCTGAGGAAGCTCCTGCCATTGCTGCTGTTGAGATGGGGTTGAAAGTCATCCAGACTACAATAGAGGAGCCGTTACAGAGCCCAGAACCAGATTCTACTGTGGAACCAAAATCATCATCTCATGGTACCCTGTCAGTCATGCCCTGCAGAGAACAAGATCTTCAGACCCTCCATGATACAACGCAGAATGACACCAACATTAAGCAGGAGAAGGTCAAGAAGACCAGAAGCCAAAGAGTATACAGGTGGCTGGGGAAACGATTCAGCTGTTTCAGACCTGAAGGTTAAAACTGAGACATCAAAATGGTGATCTCATCAAAAAAATAAATGTATTGTTTCATTGCAGTCAGTCTGCCTCAGCCTATGTTCTCATTAGACATTGTGAATTAAGACAGTCTTGGGTTGGAGTCCTTATAATGAAAGTTATGTCAATGTTCTAGTCTACAACTTGTCGGTAATCATAAAAATGTTAGAATCAATAACTTACAATTTTGTGTTATTGGAACTGTCTGACTGTCTGTCTTTTTCTTTAACTGCATGCTATTGGTCTGTGGGAGATAGGTGTCTGTTAGGGACCAAGCAATCAGGACAAAAGTGTAAAAAATAGCAAATTTGCTTTAATTAAGTTGAAAAAGTCTGTAACTAAATGAGTCAACTTAACATGCAACAAAAAAGAAGTCAACAAATGTTGTGAAAACCTTCGTTTGTCAACGATAGTATTGTATACAATCTGTAAAACATTTTTTAAATTTACAAAGTTCACATTTCACTATTTTTCTGTTGGTGTAAGATCATTTATGACATAATAGTGATGAATGCTGGTTGGAGGGGCCCCCTTTGAGTTTTTGTTTATGACCCCAACAGACCCTAGATTGGCCACTGCATCATGAGTCCCACAACTACACATTTTATGAAGTTTCCTAGCCTGTTTTGCACACTAGAGGTATCACAAACATGTGACTCACATATGTGGTTTGTAATATTCCACCCTGACAAGGCCTTACAAATGCAGATTGTTAAATCAAGCTCTTGGATTGAATTATGTAGCGAAAAGTGAAATGAATAAAAAGAGCAGTGGTTATGGTTAAAAAGAAAAGGTTTTGGTTCTGTGCTCGCTGTTTGCTTCTCCTGTGACATGCAAGTCTGTGCAACCAGCTCTGTGATAACAAGACAACATAATCTGATTTTGTGGCACATGCAGCGGGAAACAACACCAAGAGCCACACCCTGCATAATTGGACCACACTGCTTTCACCAACCTCAGTCCCAAAAACTGGCACTGAAGACTTTTTATTGCTGTCTGATTTTGGCTTCTTGGTGTGTCTGTGTATGTATGTTTCACTCCTCACTCTGCTTCATCTTGGTTTCATTTCACTGTATAGGCTGCTGCCCCCCCCCCCCCCCCCCCCCCCCCCCCCCCCCCTTTCATTTTAAACTGTGTGACCCCCATCTCTGTTTCTGTCAGCTCCATTTTAGCTCAGTTTGGGTTTATTTCCTGTGTGTGTACGGTCAATCCATCTTTCCATTTGGGTCTTCATTTTAGCTGCCTGTAGGCGTGTGTGTATATATATGTAGGTGGGGGAACACAAACACACACACACATATATATTTATCTATACACACTCTTCCAGCCCCTCTGTGTCTCTCTCCTCTTTGCTCTGTAATAAGAGCAGCTGTGGTTGACGTGAGGCCAGCTCTGATTCAATTGCAGCTCAGGACTCAGGGCCATTATCTTCTGTACGCTGGAGGAGGAGGAGGGCGGCCCGGCTGCTGGAGCACAGCTGCTAACAGCAACGACAGAATGCTGCATTCAGACATTACAGAGAATAGAACATTTCTACATCTGATGCAAAAAACGCAGAGAAACTCAATAAGAATTTCAAGCTTAAACCGTCATCAAATCGGATGCCTTACAAATACAGAATCATTCATTCAAGGTGTATATTTACTGTCAGAGTAAGTTAACAACACAAACTTTCATGAAAAAATGGCTGATGATGCTTTTTAGACAATAACATACAAAATGTAATTTGTACATTTTGACATTTATGTACAATATGTATAGTTGTATGACAATGTTTATATAAAAAAAAACCTAAATGAATAAAAAATTGTCTTAACCTATCTTTTTTGTTTGTTGAGTACTTACCTTACCTCAAATAATAACAGTTATCAAAGCGAGAGAAATCTGTAATTCTTTAGTTGTAACGGCACACCGCCATGACAGACGCAACATGGTTCTCGTTGCCACGGAAACACCGGATATTATTTCAAAGACCGCTACATAAGGAAGCTGGAGCTGCTACTGAAAGCTGCCGTACTGTTGCTGTATGTGCTGCTGTGAAAAAAGCGTCATGTAAATTATACTTGGATACATCGTCGGGGGGGATTTTTCATTGTTTGAGAGCCCCCTGGTGGTGGAATACACATACTGTGCCTTTAATGCAGTACACGTTTTCACAGTAAATATAAAGATAGTATAATAATGAAATTGGCTTGATAGACAGATTCACTAATATTTCAAATATCTTTTTAAATACCATGGTGTTAGAGAGTAAATTCAAGAGTTTGCCTTTGGTATTCTTTTGAAGGGAGAAATAAGGGACGGCTTTCTGACAGTAGGAGAAGTTTAAAGTGTGTAACAATATAAACTGTGTGCGTTTATATTTTAACCATCCAAAGAAAATGTGAGCAAGGCTAATTAGCTATTAGCTGGACTAGTGTATTCGTTTTATTGTCTGTTGAGCATTATGTAACAACTGTCTCATATATTTGACAGTAAACTTAATTACTAAGATGATGGAGTATCTAATTTCCAAAATCACAAACTTAGGATAGAGGACGGATGAAGTCAGTAAATTAGCTTTTGGTAAGACCTTCTGTAACATTATCTTTAAGCCCCAACTAGCAGGTGACCTTAACTGGGGCTTTTTTTAACCCAATGTTTGTTTCTTAACATTAAAATTACTTTACTTTTACTTTTTAAAGACACAGAAGATTAAGCAGAAAACAACAGCAAAGGATATCCAATAAAACCACGCAATCCGAAATGTCACAAAATAAGAGTAATGCATCACTTTTAGAGGATGTAGACAACTCCGACATGATGTATGCTGTCAGATATCTTCAATTTCCCTCCAAGTAAAAGTTTGCTCTATGGAATATCCTCACATTCATTTTTTACTTATTTTTTACAAATCTTCCAAATCGAGCCCACACAGTGAACTATATTGTGGTGAATGATCAGGCAGTTCTGTAGTGAATGAAAAAGCTCAAAGTCATGCTAAATGAATAGTATCACAGTCATTCAAAGTCAGACTTTGGGAATGACAACTGGATTTATGAGTCTTAACCGTCAGCGCAACAAACAAGGCGACTGCTGCAGCCTCCGTTTGCACAGAAGACGAAAGGCATGACAACAATGGGATTAAAATCGCAAAAAACTTTCAACACCAAAACTAAAATTCTTAACAAAATCAAAACCAAGTGCCAGAATGAACAATGATATTCTCCTCTTAAATGACATCCTGCTAGTGCAGCAAACCTACGCACTTTGTTGTGTCACTTACAGGCCACTGTAGCTTGAGGCAACATGACATCGTCTGTTTGAGGGGGAACAGTAGTTTTTTTTTTCCCCTGTTGTTTTTCTTAGCTGTGCCACTGGAATGCCTGAAGGAGGTAATTATGTCCCTACTGTACGAGCTGGGAATTTCCCACGTCTGAATTTGCATTGAAGGCAGCAAAGGCAAAAATAGTCAAGGAAAGTCATTAAGGGGAGGATAAAATAGAAGAGCATGGTGGATTTATGCAGGAATAAGAGAGTATAGGAAGTGGGAGGAAGGAAAAAAAGGATACACTGAGAATTTAAGATCAATCATTGATATAACCAGAGTGTCAGGAAGAACATAAGAGAGAGAGAGAGAGAGCAGAGAAAGGATGGGGGTTAAAGAGTAATTAAAGGAAGGGAGGTGGAGACAAGCTGAGGATTTCTACAGCTTAATTAGATGCAGGAGGAGGAGACACCTGCCACATGAACACCCCCTCTCCTTCTCCAGTTTCTCCCATTAAAACCAGCTTAGTGAAAAAGCAATCATTGCAGAAAATAACAACACTTAAAAAAAGGTGTATGCTCTGTCAGAGGGAGGACCCAGCCCAAAACCTTTTTCCTGCATCTACCCCGGGCGGATGTATCGCAATGAATAATGTAACAGAGTGGGGTGGAGGTTATTGGGTGTGTGTGTGTGTGTGTATATAGGGGGGAGAGAGAGAGATGGGTATAGTCCTGCCTCCTGCCTCCTCCCCCTCCTTCTCATTCTCCGTCACCACCCCCACCTCTTTCAATTCTCCTCCCATCCCCTGTTCACCCAACCCCCTAGCTGCCGGCCGCACTGCAGAAGGTCAGAGGGAGAAGAAGAAGAGGAGACACGGGGAGAGAGAGAGAGAGAGAGAGAGAGAGGCAGAGAGGGTGGGGTGCTTTGGATGTACACGAACATGCCGAGAGGAGAGTGTGTGGACGAGCGATGACAGCCATGCTGAGCCCAAAGATCAGACAGACCAGGAGAGGTAGGACACACGGCTTTGCTCCTCCTTCCAAATCTTACAGTATACCTGCCAGCTGCATGAGCTGCCCATTCAACCATAACCCTGTAGTGACACATCATGTCATGTGTGACAAGGGGCTATGATTGGACTTAATCGGGTCACAGGATGTGTCAGGATGCTGTGACTATATCTGGACATTGATATGTAAATTGAGTGATTTTTCTTCTCCTGATCTTATGTCTCATACAAAACTATTCCTGCTCAAACATTACTTTTTCTCCACTGCATCTATTTTACATGCTGGCATATTTCTGAATGAAGCACGTCAGCCTCGCGCAGGGGAAACTCTTCTACTACAACGTTCTACTACAGTACAGCTGGCCAACGCTGCCACTGTGTGAATTCTGTTAAGAGGAGCGATCAGCATCTCTAGTTTCATCACTGCAATGCTCAGCACTATCAGGCTGCTGTCAGCTGCTGCTGCAGAGTGTGTGTGTGTGTGTGTGTGTGTGTGTGTGTGTGTGTGTGTGTGTGTGTGTTTGTGCACACGCTTGTACTGTACATGTACATTAAATATGTGTGTATGTGTGTCTGCAAGGATGGATATATTAATATATCCATTTGTGCCAGTGTGTGTTCCTCCCTTCTTTCCTTGGCACTAATCTCCATGACTGCAATTATACAGCTGGATCTGATTGGGAGGAAATGAATAGTCCAAAGAATGGGAGACTAGTGTGTAAATCCTTCGCTGGAGGGGCATGAAATTGGTAGCAAGTGGATTAAATCAGCATTTGCATGTATTAATTCAGCAGAACAGATTCAATTGGCTTAATGAGTGAGTAGGATTCACTGCATGTATTTTTATAAATGAGTACTCATCTGATTACATCACATTCAGGCTAATGCTGAACATAATGATGTAGCATTTTAGCATTCATGTTAAAAACTGAGTGCTGCATGTGAGTTTAATTGACATTAAACTTAGCCTTCAGCATTTCTGCGAAGACGTCGCAAATTAAAGAGATTATCGGGACTTGTGATTGTGCGTGAGAAACATTCCCCGCATTACCCCGCTCCGAGTGAGTGCTTCACCGCTGACAGCATCCACATTTGTTGCATGAAGTCCATGAATAAACGGGTATGTGACAGATGTAGTGTGGTGCAGACTCAGCCGAGGTTACAGTGGGTCAACGAAGTACACAACAACGGCCATCTGACATGAAAGGTGACCCAAGTCTTCCTCTGCTGCGATCTATAAGGTCAAAAAGGACGCTCAAAATATGAATCAATAATATAAATGTCATTGAGGTTTTTTTTTTATAGATTTTTTTATGGTTGCAACAATCACTATGCTGGAAGGTCAGATTACATCTACTAGCTGAGACATGGCTTGTGAGGATTTTGGACCATTAGCTTGTCTTTCTATCTTTAATGGCCGACTAGCATAGAGTTTTAGGTAGGCTACTGCTTTATTGGTCAGGTTTCTATCTCCTTCCTCTTTACTCTAAACTCCACGTCAGATGATAGTTGGGATATTCACAAAACAATCCTTTCTGATGATTACATGAACAGAACAGCTTTGTACACTACATACAAAGCTGCCAAAAATAAAGCTAGCTTAGCGTAAAGGACTGGAAGCTGGGGGTGCTTTTAAAGATCGCCAGTAATAGGCTACTTTAGGATTTTTAATCATGGTGTACACAAATTGGTAGGATAACAACAATACCCCATTTCTGGCTCTGGTTTGATTTATTTGAGCTGTGGCTCGGTTGGTAGAGTCAGTTATCTCTCAACTCGCTTTTATTTGTGTCCCCACTTTTATGCTGTGAGCTCGACGTCACTGTAAATGAGGGAAACCTCAGTGTCTTACGAGTTGATATAAAGGTTTTGAAGGTCACATGTCCAAATGTGTCCTTGGTCAAGACACTTAACCCCAAGTTGCTCCCGCTGCTTGGTTGTCTACGTATGAATGTGTGCAAATGGGATTAGTTAATACTGATGGAGGTTTAGAGTAAATAGCAGCCTCTACCATCAGTGTGTGAACGTGTAGGTGTGACCTGCGCTGTAAAAGCAATTTGAGTAGTCAGAAGACCAGAAAAGTGCTTTACAAGCTCAACTCCATTTACCATGTACAATTTAACTTATCTATCTGATGGCCCCAAAGGTCTTGTCTTTTGCCAATTTGAGCTAATAGTCCTCAGGCAGACTTCAAATCAGACTTACAGTAAGTTTCTAATCAAGCTGAAAATGCCTTCAAATGTAGAATTATACGATATTCATCTAGCAGAATCCTCATCTGCCCCTGAGTGCTGATTCAATCAGATCAGTTATTATACCTTCTTTTTTGGAGGAGAAACTTCATTGGAAATGCTAATTTATGTAAAAACCCAATTTAAAACCAATTGAGTAAACTATTTGACAGATAGCTCTTTCTATTTCTTCATTAACTTCTGCTCTAAAAAAAGAAAAACCTGCGCTTCAGTAACTATCATGATAGATGACATGTTAAAGCTCTAACAGGGTTCTGTGTGCAGCTTTCTTTGGCTGGAAGCAGAAATGTAGTAGCAGCTTTAATTGCCCACATATCAGCTGCTCGGCTCTCCTGCTGTGCCTCTCTGATCTGCTGTACGTTACCATGGTTTTTATGATCAAAGTCCTACAATGTAGCACCGTCCTGACATCCTGCCTTCCCAAGGAATATGAATATACCCTCATGACGATGCTGTGAGCAGGAGCATCCTGCAGAGATAAGACATTCACACATGGACACACTCAGGTAATGAGCATGTGCAGATGAGAGCGTGTGTGGAAATGCACGGATATGCACACGGCCGCTGCTGCAGATCAGTTCTGCACTGCAGCTTTCACATATGGGCTGAGCATTATTGGACACACCTCCAGCCTGTCAAGGAAGGCAGCCACTCACACACATGTATACACACACACACACACACACCATAGCGTAATGGTTTACACATTAATCAACAGTGATAGGGTAACTGGAAGTTATGCTCTGATGCACCTGTAACTCTGCCATTTTCCACGAGTCATAAATCACTGCACAACAACCGGATTAATGAAATTGAATTCCTCTAACGTGCCTGTGTGTATACTTGTGTGTGACTGAGTGTATTCCTATACGTGTGTGTATGTGATTTAGCTATCAGTGTAGTATTGTCTTGTTATCGTGGAGTACCTGCCCTGCCAAGCTAATGGATGGGGAGCCTCAATGTTGAGCATAAGAGCCATACATCCATTTCCTGCTGATGATAAATACAACTCCAAACTGCATTAAGTGACATCCCAGTGTGTGTGTGTGTGTGTGTGTGTGTGTGTGTGTGTGTGTGTGTGTGTGTGTGTGTGCGTGTGTGTGTGTGTGTGTGTGTGTGTGTGTGTGTGTGTGTGTTTAAGGACATAGCATCAAGTGTCCTTTCATGTGCTGTACCACTAGAAGCTTTGTTTAGTGTAGGCCTGTAGAAAACCATTTGTCCGTATTGTAACATTAACATACTTAGACTCAACATTATGAGCTGGAGTTTTTATGGAGTCTGTTTTACAGGAGAATGAAATTTCAATATTAGAATTTCCCTTTTGATTTGTCAATCCCTAAAAGAACAGGCATAGACATTACAGACCGTACTGCCTCGGGAAAATTGAGCAAACCAACACTTTATCAATTAGTATGGATTTGTTTAGGAGTCCTGGTGTAATGCTGTCGTTTTCAATCATTCATCTACCCCCATATGTAACAGTCCCAATCCCATTATCTCTTTAAGTTGACACTTTTGGATCCACTTGACAGGTTTTTTAGTATTTTGGCATACAATTTGTCTAAAATCAGACACAAGGGAGCTGAATTGACAGAAAGAAGAAAGTTCTATTTAAAGATCAGACAGTGATACGTTGTAATTCTGGTGATTTGGAAGATCACCATATGGTCAACAATAATGCGTGTCCAAAAAGTAGTGATTTTTAAATATCCCTTTAGTGTTGGGTCAATTTTGGTGGCGCATGTGGTTTGTGCGTGCACCCCATGTGTGGAGGCTGTAGTCCCCCAGGCGGGCGGCCCAGGTTCAAATCCGCCCTATGGCTCCTGTCCCGCACGTCATTCCCCACTCCCTTTCCCTGATTTCCAACCCTATCCACTATCCTATTTCAACAATAAAGGCAAGAAAAAGGCCAAAAATAAATCTTTAAATAACATTTTTTTGGTGGCCCCTGGAAAAAGCAGTGTGTCTTATCTCTTTGCTGATTTTGATCTCTACATTAATTGCATGTTGAGTCCAGATTTGATCTGCTTAGAACACCATTTGCATAAATGATCATTGGGGTACATCATGATAAATGTAGGGAGGGACTGTACTGTACATCTGCACACAGATCAGACAGACCCTATTATTTGACTCAGCCCTTTCTAACTACTAACTAAAGTAAATGAAGGAGCCGCAGTTATGCGCCCTGTTTTTGGTGAATTGCAGTGATTATGCGTACAGCGCGCCCTTACAGTAAAACAGCCTCTTTTCAAGCAATGTAGTTGATAGTTGCAGAATTGACCACAGAGCAGCTCCACCCAAGCCATGGAAGGCCTGAATCACCCTGAACAGAAGGTCCAAACTGGCGCAGTGGGTAGCTGGGCTTGGCAAACACACACTCACACATTCAAAATAAAAAATCAGTTGTTGTGACGCAGGCGTGAATCATAGGCCAGTGTATGTTCCACTCGGTCCGGGATCCAGACAGCTGACGTGTTAAACAGCGGAGTCCTCTTTCAACATGAACACTGGCAGAGTGATGAAGGATGGAAAAACATGAGGGAGTCGTGATGAGGAAAAACAAAGCAGAGGGGTCAATGAGGACGTGGGAGGTGTCGCTTGCAGTGGACGCCACTTTCTACTGGCAAAATGAAAGTCAAGGTTTTAACAATCTGGGAACACTTTAGTTATTGTCTGATGACGCTATAGTCTCTTGGATGCCAATTTTTTCCAACTTTGCATGATGATTTTTTGGGCTTCCAGTGTAGTAAGCGGTGGAGATTAAGGACTTTTCTTTTCCATGTGTTGCCTTTGTTTGCGAACAACTTAGAGACAGTGGAGTTGTTGTCGAGACATGATGTCTAAGAGCAGATTGTTAGCTGCACTTGCATACATTTGTCTTGTTTGGAGACATTGATCAAATCTAAATCTACATTGCATGACTAACAAAGGGTTCCAGGAATGCATTACGCCCAATGCACATTACTCCTTTTGCTCTCTGTGGGACCGCTTTCCTGATAATGCCCGCTGACTGGGTGCTAGGGGATGATTCTACATCCTACTACAACTGGAAATCAGAACACTTCCGATACCAAAACCAAACCAACCACACGCAAACAGATCCTGCATTTTTATGTAGAATCGGCAAGATTAGGGTTTGAAGGATCAGTTCATGTTGCTGCTTTGTGCTACTCTGTGAGACACATTATATTGCTTTGGGAAACCATTGGGAAATTTTTAAGAGTTTAATATGGTTTAACACTGTATGATTCTTTACAGTGATACAGTGCAGTACAATGTTAATTATTATCAGTAAAATGGGTATGCATAGCTTATATGGTCAGTATAAGTTGATTGGCAGCAAGAGTGTGATATGCAGAGCTTTTGTAATGCTGCTTTTATTGATAAAAATGTAGCCTAATGGGCAGGAACTCAACTTGTGTGAAGTTGCTGTGAAATATGTATGAAGAATAACGTGGTTAGCTAAAATACTGGAGACATTTTATTCAAAATAATCAGTAATGGAAATGTGCCACTAATCCAAGAACTCATTTATTAGACAAAAACTGGCTTAATGAGGTGCCAGCGATGGGAACAAGGATGTGAGTGTGTGTGCATGGGTGTGTGTGTGTGTGTGTGTGTGTGTGTGTGTGTGTGTGTGTGTGTGATAAGCATGTGTGCTCTCAGTAATAACAGAGCTTTGATTCAACAGGACCAGCAGTGCTTAAAGTAAGGAGGGCGAGAAGAATTAGAGCGAGTCAAAGTAGGGGAAATTAGGTGTGTGTGTGTGTGTGTGGAGGGGGGGGGGGGGGGGGGGGGGTGTTAAATTACCAGGCTGGAAATGAATGGAATGAAAAAAACATTTACAAAAAAGAAAAATCCAAGACGGGTGTTTGCTCTAGATAGACGAGAGGGAAACAAAGTAATGCAGAAGAATACGATGCTGATGTTTTCATCACCATGGTGAATACAGTTGCGAGGAAAAAAGCAAAAAAAGAAATAATTTGTTCCATTGATCGCTTGGAGAAGAAGTTACGAGAGAAGAAGCTAAAGAAGTCTTGTCTTCCCCTTTTTTGTTTCCTGAGTAATTTGGAGCATCAAATCACCAAATTTCCACCATGTTACCAAATGTTTCACATGTGGACCAGATGCCTTTCAGTGGTAGCCAAACCATGTATCCATGTAATATATACAATGTAATTAATCAAACACATATGTTGGTACAAAAACACACCAAAGGTCCAGCACATTGTTCGGCTGTATTTACACAATACAATTACACACTACTTTGTTTGGTGAGACCTCTAAAGAGACGTAATGAAATATTAAAGCTGTAAATGTCGACATTTTAAAAAACTTTGTCAAGTAATTATGTGATACAGTAAATGGTGGTGCTACTGTAAACGTGATGAACCAACATAGACATTTCTTAAGACTTTGTAACTCTATTCATTATTTTTAGCACCTGTTATCCCCTTGTTTTGATTAGGCCTTTGGGCTGTGAGACAGCAGATAGTCTTGTGTTTCACTCAGTAGTTAGCAGAGACCAGACAAAAAAAAACAGCGCTAAAAGGAGATGGATAATGGACCCATACTATCCCCCGGCAAAAGAAATGCTGCTTTAAGGTGATATATTGGGCCATAAAACAGATTGCAAACGTGCTAGCATTCCTTTTTAAATTTAACTGCCATTGTCATTTTTGCACACACAATCATCTTTATCTGAAGTATAGAAAAAATTAAAATCTTATGACAGCTCTGATGAGAAAAAAAGGGTCACAGCTCTTGCTTGATATATTTAAATGTTCTTGATACAGAAAAACACATTTTGAAAATAACAATAAAACACAAAGATGACTGGGAATTGAATCCTCAACACGTTTAGAAATAATCAGTCATAAAAACATAAATCTCAGTAGATCAACAGGCTTTAAAACGTACCAGGGCAGGCTTTGACATGGTTTAAGAACGATGTGACACCATGTCCTTTAAGCTACAGTATATGTATGCTGGAGAAAGAGATGAGACAATAAAGAAGAATAAGCTTCGATTTTTCTTCCCCCTCCACATTCATCCATCCCCTTCTCCCCTCTGCACCACAAGAACATTGATCATTTCTGTGCATGTGAGGCACAAAGCATACACCAGCAGGGAGCATGTCAACACAATTGATTTCTATAAATTATATATGATCATCAAATTGCATTGCCTTGTTGGCCTGAGCAGAATATATCACATTTGTAAAAAAAACAAAAAAACAAACGTGAAATCTTCAGTTTTGTAAGCGTTTCTTTTTTTCTATGTCGATGATACATGGCTTTTTCTTCTTTTTTTTTGGAGTCTTGATATCATCACCTGGTTCATCATGATATGAAATGCAACACTGAAGCTACACCCAGCAAAGGTCTTTCATCTGACAGCTGGTGTAATCTTCTTATTAAATGTTGTCAAAAAGGATTCACAGAGCACCCTTAAATCTAGTTTTCCGAGGCTGATGTCATATGAGGACAATATGAGTAACACAGTGGGGCAACCTGATGTCAGCTATAAAGCTCCCCTCCCCTCCCTTTGAAACATGTCCTTGACTGAGCTCAGGTTACACACACATTTACTGAGAATGATCCAGTCCACCAGCCAGTCACTCAGAGACTCAGACAGTCCCATGTGGTCCTATTATCCCAGCTCAAAAGCCTCTGCTTTTCTATTGGTTTGTGGCAATACACAATAAGTCCCTCCAAAGGACCTCTGAAATGGAAGCGGGGATCCCTGTCACCTGAGGCTATAAGTGTGTATGTGTGTGAGTGTGTGTGTCTGTGTTATTCCCCCTCCACAGTCTCTATTTTATCTGCTTTCTGTTATTATTTGTGCCTGCCACCTCTGTGCGCTCCTTCTCCCCCTTCATCTAGAGGCGTTGCAGCCTCGGGCAGAATTGTGTGTGTGTGTGTTCATGACTGAAGAGGCAGAGCATGTGT
Organism: Labrus mixtus; assembly: GCF_963584025.1. NCBI lineage: Eukaryota > Metazoa > Chordata > Actinopteri > Labriformes > Labridae > Labrus > Labrus mixtus. The sequence continues at coordinate 18,977,924 of NC_083632.1, forward strand.
GTGCATACAGCATACAGAATGAGGGATAACACAGGCTTCTATTAGGGGGGGAATAAAAAAGACGAGCAGTAGAAGGAAATCAAGCAGAACCACCAAATCAATCCCTTTAAACCAAACACAGTCCCCCCCAATGTGTCTCTGCTTGTGTATGTTAAGCGTTCAAAATGTCTTACATGTGCGTGTGAATGTGTGTTCACAGCCAGGTCCAAGAGCATGGTGATGGGTGAGGTGTCGCGGGGCTCCTGCCGGCCGGCCTCCCCCAGCCTGCAGGAGGGGGCTCTGAAGGCTGGCTGGCTGAAGAAGCAGCGAAGCATCATGAAGAACTGGCAGCTCCGCTGGTTTGTGCTGCGCTCAGATCAGCTGTTTTTCTACAAAGACGAAGAGGAAACCAAACCACAGGTAAAACTTCATCCGCCATGTGTTTGATACACTGACAGGAGGGTGAGAATCAAACCTAGCCGAGTCCCTGTTCATGAAGGCTTGTGTGATTTCATTTACACAATTAAATGACAGTGTTTTATCTTCATGCCCTGTGGTGCAGTTTTACTCCCCGGAGTACTGCCTTTTACAGTATAATGAGTCAGACTGTGTGGAGGCACTGATCCGATGCCAGTGTTTAATTAATGAACTGCATGCTTCACTGTGTGGAAGACACTGGGATCATGAGGCTCGGCTGAAACCCTGCTTTGTGGAACAAAAAGTCTTTGCAGGGGTTGCAAGTATTTCATCAGAAATTGTTGGCATAGCATGCACACATTACCAAATAGCTAACACTTGAGCTTCCTAGAGCAGGCTAGGGCTAAGCTAAGCTAACCATGGTTGTGCCTTGTTGGTATTTGTAAGGGAGTCCACCTGGGAATACCAGGTGCAGTGTGTCTCAGCGGTAGAGTTTCAATTTGAAGGTTGACATTTCGATCACCGCTCCTGCAGTCCACATGTCAAAGTGTCCGTTGGAGATGCACTGAACCCCAAATAGCTCCTGGCAGCATAGCTAGTGGTGTCTGAATGTGTATGGATGGGATGAGAGTATACTGATGGACACTTTACATAGCAGCCTCTGCCATCAGTGTATGAATGTGTGTTTGAATGGGTGAATTTGAAATGTAGTGTAAAAGTGCATTAAGTGGTTGGAAGACCAGAAACAACACTGTATATACAATCTTTTTACCATTGACTTCATTCTTCCTATGAGTATATTGGCTGTTTGACACAGATACAAACTTGACCTGTTAAAAATGGAATACATATTTTTGGTCAAGTATCAGTGTCTCTATCATCGAAATCAGATCAGGCTATCTGAGTAAGAATTGAAGTGAAGGCACTTAAAACACCTCTTAACCTAAGTACATTTCTATCCTGTGTGAGAAGTCCATAATCCTGCTTAAAATGGTTCAATGATTCAAGTCACATGTCTTTGGGAGAACTACTACTCTCTATGTGAAAAGGGCACTTGAAATCGTTTTTGACACGAGGGGGAGCTGCAAAAAAAAAAAATGATTCTAAAAGTAACTGAAGTGATGTCAAATCAACAATGTGTAATTTGGTTTGGTCAGCCTCGGCGCCCAACGAAGGTCTCTGAGTTCAACTGCAATGTCGTTAGACACACAGTGCTGTTACGCCTACCCCTCTTAGAAAATATGCATTTGTGTTCAAGCAGATGGTGCGTACAGTAAAGCCGGCAAAGACATTTTGATAAGCTTAACAATCCTGTCGACTGAAAGGGACAGTAGTATTAGCGGATTCAGCCGATCTTCAGCCTGTTGTTTGCAAACTGTTTGCATGTGGAGTATGTTTATGTGTATTTAGCTGTTGCCATGGCGTCTATGGGCTGTTGCTAAATTGCTACATTGGAGAGGGTCATTTATTATGCTCGATGAGATATGTTTGTAAGGTTCTGAAGGTATAAAGTTAACTTAAAGATCCCCAAGAAAAGAGACAACTTATTAACTAAATGTGTACTACCTCCATACAGACATTATTGTATCATACTGGTGAATATTGCCCAAAGAATCTCCAATATTTATCCCAGTTTTTCCACGTTTCTGCTCGTGAAGCCTATTTGAATCCTAAAAAATGGAACAGGAAAAAAAAAGAGGAAAAGGAGTTAG